>NW_024096965.1:600000-849699 GCF_016545835.1 Crotalus tigris
TCCAGTGTCTTTAATAGCTGAGGTTTACTTAATAATTTCTATTTCAATACAAGGCTGAGTAGAAAAAGATTATTTATAGCGGGCAGAATGTGGCTAAATTGGATTTAGGTAGACCTTGTTCTGGAAATTAAAATAATTTGGATGCTACTACGTGTCATTAAGATGTGCAATGGCTGATAGGTTGATTATGTGCCAGCAAGTTGATATTGTCTCTTAATGACCACATAGATTTTGACAATGTGAGAATTAACTAGAAGAAAAATAATAAGATTTTATTCACAGTCCAATTAAACCAGCATAGGAGGAGGATTTGACTCTTTTCCAATGAATGATGTCATTGGCATTTCATGGGTTAAAATTTAAATGCTTTAAATTGCATAAATTGCTTGTTGGTTCTTTTGTCTATTATGGATAGCCTTGACTTTTATAACTTCCATTATCATTTTGAGGACTGATTTTATAATTGCTAATCATTTTTAGAATCCTATAAGTCCATTGCTGATAGCTCATCCATGTAGAATCCGTGAATCACATTTTATTCACATTATGTGGGACTTAATATCGCTCAACAATATCGCTCTTTTTTTTTTCCTTTCTCCATTAGCTCAACCTCTTCCTTTTTTCACATTTGCTATTAGCACAGCTCTTCTTTTTACAGCTTTTTTTCTTAATTCCTACTATAGACAGTATGGTGACATCAATGGAAGGTCTTGGTACTGACTGTGTGTTCAGCTTACACGAAGACACCCACTACAGGATTAGCAAGAGTCTTTTGAAGCCAGCTGAAGGAAGCACCGTGCCTTTGACAAGAGTAAAATGTTTGGTTTCTATGACAACCCCACATGATATTAGACTTCATGGATCATCAGTTACGCCTGCATTTATTGAATTTGACACTTCTCTTGAAGGGTTTGGGTACGGTCTTGCAAAATCTTTTATCTTAATTTATTGTTCTTCATGGATGTTTAAGTGAGTCGTTTTGGTTTTTACAACCATAAAATGTGACATGGAAGGCTGCTTTTGATGTTACACATTCTTCTGTAACAAAGTTTAAGTTTGGACCACCCCACAAAGCATTGCTTTTTATGTGTTAGAACATTTTTTCCCCAGTAAGAATGGCCCTTATATTTAATTGTGTAAGTCTAGAAAGGCACTTGATGATCATATAAAGTTCAATATATTTCATTATGTGGTTTATGGAAATTGCTTGGACTTTTGATGTACTGGTCCGTAAAGAAATTTAGATTGTAAAAGTATAATGTGAGTTTATAAACTTTTTTGTATTTCACATGCTGAAATATTGAATTATCTCCTTAGAATATTGTTATTCCTGTCTTACAAAAAAAGGAGGTAGGATCCATGGACGTAATTCTAGCTCAGTGTTTACATATCAAAATTGTGACATAATCCACTGTGTCCTCATTGTGCCATCTTTTGGTGTGAATCTTCCCTTCAACAAACACGCACACTGACTTTGAATGATGTAGCTGTATCTGATTGATGTTTCCCATGGTTTGTTAATCTTGGGTCTTGTTCAAAGAACATCAGCAAGTTTTTTCCAGTATAGAGACAAATGTACCATCAAACAGACAGGTGGAAAAACAAATGGCAAATGTCTCCTGACATTTGGAAATATTTATGGGAGGCGGGAAAACATATTTTGGGTCCACTAAATGGAACAGTGATGCAAAATGATGAGGGAACATCCTGCATGTGGGTGCAACTGAGACGATGGATGTTATTTATCAGTTTTGAAGTATGACAGTTTTATTTTAGGCTTACGGTAAAGTTGCTATCATTTCCCCCTCAAAATGCAAGAAAACCATGCAGGCAATTTTGAGCGATTGTGGTGGAGAAGGTCCTCTGGGCCACAGAAAAGGGATTTGGGGGCTTGTCTGCAACCTGGAAAGAGCAGGTTTTCCATCACTGCTCTTAACAGTGACATCTAGGAAAGCCCCAATATGATATTTATTCCTATTCCTCACCATGTTTGTGCTTCAGAGAGTGTTTCTACGATATTTTTACTTATTATGTACCATATATGCCGGTGTACAAGGCGACCCGGCATATAAGATGACCCCCATCTTTGTCGCCGAGCCGCATTCCTAGAACGTCGTCTTATACGCCGGAAACTACCAGTATTTCCGGCGTATGAGACGACTCGGTGTATAAGACAACCCCCGTCTTTGGTGCCGATTTTAGCGCTTGCGGAAGTCGCCTTATACACCGGCATATACGGTACTTATGATCTCTTTTGAGGATTTGTGTGTCTACATGTGTGTCAATATGAGTGGGTGTGAATGAGTACCACTATTATTCAGTCAATCTATATGTGCTGGCATTCCCTGATTTGCAATTCCTATCAAAAGCTGAAGGTTAAAGGCCATTTTTGTCTCTTACTCTAAATAGGGATTTCAACATTTCTTAGGTGTTTGTCAAACTTTCTTAAATGTTTGATTTATGAATTTTTGTCAGTTTTTAGTAATGTATTGATGTTACTGTCATCAGTTTTAGGTCCAGATAACTACAAAAGAGCTAGCTTTTGATCTAATTTACTGTAGATAGTTTATTTATTGTTTATTCATTTATTGTTCAGAAATTTTTCCTAATTCAGTGATCTCTTTTTCATAGTTGCCTGTTCTTACCTAGTTTGGCACCTCACAATGCACCAACCAATAATGTTGTTACTACAGGTTTGATTGATGGCACTGTAGTCAGTGGAATTGGAACCGGTGAGTCCTTGGTTGTTGTCCACTTAGATCGGGGTGGGAAACTATGGCCCTTTTATGACTTCTGAACTTCAACTCCCAGAATTCCTTTAGCCAGTCATGCTGGCTCAGATGTGTTCTATTCTGTCTTAGATAGATGTATTTTGTGTATTGTTTCCTGAGATGAGAGTAGTAGTGTGAGATCTTAATTTTCACATTTCGTATATAACCTCATACTAGGACTTGAAGATGCAAAATCCTGCAGGTTGCTAGTGTTCCATTATAGTGTGAGAAGCATAAGCAGAGAAAAATGACAGAAGAGTTACAGCAACTCAAATTAACTGATTATTAGAGTATAGCTGAATCCACTAACAATTGGGTGAATGATTTACTGTAAGGATTTTATGTGATGTAAATCACTGAAAGTGTGTAGAAAATGGGTTGTATATAAATGGAAAGAAGAGAGGGGGGGAGCTTTCAATACATTGTGTCAACATTTCTTTTCCCTTCATACGCTAGGAGAAAAGGGGAAATAATATAGGAAAATGTTTAGTGATTGGCTGCAAGCAGTTGAAACAAATAACAAGTCTCATAAACCTTTTTGTGATTGAATATATATGTTGTTCATATCACTTCGATATTTACTATTCAGTAACGATCAGGAAATGTGGGCAGTGATTCCCAGGTACATTAATGCATTATATAATTTTATGTCCCTACATATTTTATATTTGTTTGATGTGAATAAGATTATTATACTAATGTATTATTTTTATATAATCATGTATAAGTAATATTTTTATTTTTACTACTTCCAGAAATTCATAATATCCAGCTGTGTAGACAGCTGCAAGATTAAAATATTTAAGCTAGATATATAAAGAATTTGGAGAAAGAGTTAATAGATCAGTGGTTCTCAACCTTTTTAATGCCGCGACCCCCCAACCGGTCGTAAGTCGAGGACTACTCAACCGGTCGTAAGTCGAGGACTACTCAACTGGTGCAGCACCGTTTGCAGAATGGGACTTTTGGTGGGCTCAGCAGGGCAGAGACAGCCTGGAGAATTCCTATTGGCTTTTGAAAGCCAATAGAATTAGACTCTATTCAAGAGAGTCTATTCTATTGGCTTTCAAAAGCCAATAGAATAAAAGGGAGTAGCACAGCTAAGGAAAAGGGGGAAAAAATGGCGGACTGCGTTGTTTGGCGACCCCCGTGAAAGGGTCGTTCGACCCCAAATGGGGTCTCAACCCACAGGTTGAGAACCACTGTAATAGATAATAATGATGATGATGATGATGATAATGGAAGGGACTTTGGAGGTCATCTAGTCTCAGGCAGGAAATGGCTATCCGGTCTCTTCTTAAAAACTTCCAGTGTTGGAGCATTCACAATTTCCTATCATTTTCTCTTACAGGAGAACGGCTTTTCCCACCTCCATCTGGATTAAGCTTTTCAAGTTGGTTTTGTGTGGAACATTTTAGCACAGCCCCAAATTATCATCCAATCAGATTACTTACAATTGTAAGGCGGGCAAACAGCTCTGAACAGCACTATATATGCCTTGCTATCGTCCTTTCAGTAAAAGACCGATCCCTTATTGTTTCAACTAAAGAAGAACTGCTTCAGAATTATGGTAAGAACCAGCCTGCCTAGAGACCTTTCGTCAATTTTTTTTTTCAGTTTAGGACAATCAAGCTTCATTTTGAAATAACATTCCTGCTCCAACAAACTATGATGGGTGGCATGGGGGAATAAGTGATGAGCTGGAACAGTAAGGTTGTAAACTTGAAGTCTTAATTTGTTGAGTACCCTGAACTTCCAATTATTGAAATCGAACCCAAATATGATGAAGAGGTTCTTCAGCTGATTTTCCCCCTTTCACTACAATAACTTAAAATAGGTAGTCCTCAACTTGCAACCAAAATGGAGCTTGCTGTTCACAGTCGTAAGTCGTGATGGTTGTAAATTAGGTCACCCACATGACTGACTCCATTTTATAACTTTCTTTCTGCCAAAAAAAAAAAAAAAAAGGAACTGCAAATGACTATAAATCCTGGCCGGTTGTGCCAAACACCCAACATGCAGTCAGTCACATGACCACACAGGGAGTTGGCTAAAGGAACTTCAGAACTGGGTTCTAATATCCCTGAGGAAGTCTGTCATAACTTTAATCAGTCGCTAAGCGACCGGTCATAAGTCAAAAACTACCTAGTATGGCATTGGAGCCAAATGTAGCTTTTTAATGATGCTACTAGTAAAAGTTAAATACCTGTGATTCCATTCCAGATGGCTTGCCTAGTAAATGGAAATGGATAGTCTATTAACATTAACATACATTTATTAATTTATTCTAATGTAGTCTTAACTTTTTTCTGTATCTGGTTCTTTGTTGTGATGGTGTACTGAATGCAGACATTGAAGTGGTTAACTGCTTTGTATTCTGAATTTCTAATGTTTTCATTTGATAAATTTGAAGCCAAATTAGAGTACCAGACTCAGGGGCTATTATTTTTAAAGGGAATTGTGCATACCAGACTGCATCCTTCTTTTTGGGGTTGACCGTTGCCAATATACCTTTGGCCACTGAAACTCTCACCCAGTCTTCTTTTGTCTCCAGCTGATGACTTCAATGAGGAATCATCCTGCTATGAGATTCTGCCCTGTTGTGCTCGTTTTCGTTGTGGTGACCATATAGTGGAAGGCCAGTGGCATCACATGGTTCTGGTAATGAGCAAAGGAATGCTGAAAAATAGTACTGCTGCACTTTACATTGATGGACAGCTGATTAATACAGTAAAGGTAATTCAGAGTCTATAGCACGTACCCTTACTGGAAAGTATATATGGTAGTATATATTCTCAAGTGCTGGTGGCAGTTGCTTTATGTTATTTCAGGGATGCAATGGCTTAGCAGTTAAAGACCCTGAGCTTGTCAGCTGGAAAGCTGACAGCCCGGGTTTGAGACCCAAGCGCCCTGTGATGGGGTGAGCTTCCGTTACTTGCCCCAGCTCCTGCTCACCTAGCAGTTCCAAAGCATGTAAATGCGAATAGATAAATAGGTACCACTTCGGTGGGAAGGTAACAATGTTCTGCATGCCTCATTGTATAGTCATGCTGGCCAGATGACCACAGAAGTGTCTTCGGACTACACTCCCTTGGCTACGAAACAGAGACGAGCATCGCCCCCTAGAGTTGGACGTGACTGGCCAGGGGAAACCTTTAGCTTTTATATTGTTTCACTTTGCGATATTAAGTTCATGTTTGCCAGGGGTTTGTGTGGCAAGTCCAGACTTTGTCAAAATGACAAAGCATGCATGGTGATGTCACAATGCCAGCTCTATCCCTTAGTACTTGCATGCGACATCAAAGTCCTTGTATCACAGGACCTATGATGATTGCTATTCAGAGGAAGAGAGAATCTGGCTTTCTGAAATCAAAGCTACATTGTTTGGCCATATCTAAAAAGATTTCTTATGCTCTTCATGCTGTTCTGGTTGGTTCCCTAGTCCAACTTGAAGAAGTGTTGCTTGCTCCTATCCTTATTCTTCAACAGACAGAATGGACTTGTGATTAAATGCAGATGTTAAATAAAAGACATCAATGCTTAATCCATATTAAATTGAGTGTCTTCGAAGAATATCCTAGTCTGGGAAACCATAACACATTTAGAAGTGACATAAAATTAAGTAGAAAGCTTAAGCCAGTGTGGTGGTCAAATATAACAATATTGCAAAATGTTTACAATAAACATTGTAGAATAAATAAAAACTGATAAAAGCTCAATGTAGTCTAAGCCCGTACTGGCATCTGGTTTCCCTATTTCTTGTAAAAAAAAAAAAAATGCAAGGGACCAATACAGTGCATATGAAGAAATATTCTAACTATGAGATGAACTTCAAAGAAACTAAAACAGTGACTATAATTGCTTAATACTGTAGTATGGTGTGCAGTGTTGTGCAACATGCTCTGGATATTTAAAAATGAATAGAAATGAGAAGATATATCAAAACAACAGTAATAATTATGTGAAATATGAGACATGATGTGAACAGATGTTTTCTTACGCATTTCTGAGAAATAAAAAGTTTTGTTTGTAATTCTGCAGAGCTAGTAGGGATACACTTATTATGTAGTAGTTAGAACAACTTTTTCTGCTTTAAGTACCCCATAAAATCTCTCTATGTAAGTTGAGCCAGAGTTATTGCTCTGGCTGCCAGAATTTCCTGTCCCAATATCCTGCAATCATGGAATTAATAGCAGTAGATTTTCTTTTATGCCAGCATAAAGACAATTGGCTTTCATTTCCTTAGGATGTTTCATCCAGTTAGGTATCCTTGTACAGCAGGGGTCTTCAAACATGGCCCTTTTATGACTTGTGGACTTCAACTCCCAGAATTCCGGGAGTTGAAGTCCACAAATCATAAGAGGGCCAAGTTTGAAGACCCTTGTTTTACAGCATGTAGAATGTTAGAACCAAAAATAGACTGCATCAGCCACTAGCAAGCCATCCATACCACAAGCCTAATTCACAAGAAAAACAGGGGAGTAGTAAATATCCAGTTTTCTTCCCATACACAATCCATCTAAAAATGCTTTGGGGAGGGTTAAAGAACAGGTTGTTTAATGCCCTAGATCTGCAATTGGGACAAAGCCACAACTTCTTCTTTTTTTTCCTGCCTAGTCAAAATTGAAGAAGAAAGAATTTGATTCTTCTCCTCCACTATCTTTAAGTAAAAGGTGTCCCATGCCAATGGGTGAAATAGAAGAGGTTATCCATGCTAATCCAATCAGGAGAAAACCTTGCCTCCTGTTACTCCTTAGGAGAAATGAATGATCTCCCTATAAAATAACATATTAGATAAAATATATCAAAATGTGTAACAGAGGGCACCGTAGGAGACAGAGCTGGGGTGCGGAGTTAAGTGCACCATCACTTTAGAATCATCATGTTACCACAAACGCTCTTAAGAATTTCATTGATCCTTATCTGGCACCAATTTAGTATTGAACTTTAGCTGATCAGATTCTTGTGTTTTGTGCTGCAATCTTACAAATGATCCTGCAGGCACCTTGCTCCTTCCTCTCTTCCAGCATGAAAATGAGGGGGCGCAGAATACTTTGGGTGCCACCAGGGGGGAGGGGTATATATAGAGAACTACCTGTATGTCTTATCCTTGGTGGTATTGTCTGAGGCCAACAAAAATAAATTTCTCTCCTTAAATACATCTGAAAGTACGGATATGTTTATACAGTACATTAACCCTCTTAAATGCAGGCTTAATACATGAAGATTGCCTCAGATTAAAAAGCTTATAATTAGATTATGTATATTTTTAATTGGACAGGAGCCTGAATAAACATTTCCTTTCCTTTCTTAGCACATAGAAATGTCAAAATAAACTACATATGGTGCTAGTTCTGCTGATTTCTTATGTAAACAGAGCAGGATGGTAGAAAAAAAACAAGATGGTTTGGTGGCAGCCTATGGGGATTAATCATAGGTAGAGCATGTAAATTTATTTGTCTATAGAATAGGTATCATAGTCTTGCATTAACGTATTTTACAGTTTCACTATATTCACAGTAGCCCTGGCGGTTCAAGTTGTGCCAATCCACCAATAGTTAGTACAGTTTATGCCTATATAGGCACACCGCCTGCCCAGCGACAGCTCTCCTCACTCGTTTGGCGATTGGGACCAACCCATTTCTTAGAAGAAGTCTTACCTCCATCAAGCGTTAGCACGATTTATGAACTTGGTCCAAACTATGTTGGAAGTTTCCAAGCTGTATATATGCCTTGTAAGTAAAACAAATCCTAATTTAAATGTCTTTTTTAAAGGTTCGACTTTTTGACTATTTATCTTCCTCCCCCCCCCCCCCCCCAAAAAAAGCACAGTATCTTGATAGAATTTTGAAAAGGGGCAAGAAGCTATTCCTCAAAAATATTTTAGTTTCGGCTTCAGGATAAAAAGTGGAAGATGTACAGAAGATAGTTTGATCCAGAATCTACTGCTGATTTTACTAGGTGTAATGCCAAGAGGCTTCTGAGTAAATGGGTTTGAAAGTGTAAGATTAGTTTTTCTGAGATTATATGGAAAACAAGAATAAAGATTATTCTTTATAATAACAATTTGAGAAGTGTGTCTCAAAAAAACTATCTTTCACCTTTAATTATTTTCTCCAGAATGTTATCTCTTTCTTAATTTGCTCCTTGGGCTGAGACAGCTAATCCATTTTTGACATTGGCATGAAGAGATTATACTATTGTTTTGGCCTGAATCTTAAATGTTTCTAAAGTGAAATATAAGAATATGATTGATATTTTGACCAAAGGTCTTACAAATTGCATCTACTAGAAACTGTGGCCCTAAATATTTGAGGATGATGCATTTGGAAGTAGCAATTTTCATAAAAAATACACTAATAAATTTAATTAATACTTATGCACCATTTTAGGGTGCTTTTACATATCATACTGACTGGCTAAATGCAATCTTCAGGTTTGTATGATGGGCTTTGTGTCATGTTCAAATCTGAACTAAAGCCCAAATTAATTAAAATATACATATTTCAACATTGCAAGTGGTTGTTTACAACAGTTGTAACTGCTGCTTCCTATAGTCACAACTGCCATCTGTGCGTTTCACAACCAACAACAGAAGTAATGGAAAACACAGTAGTGAGATTGCAAGTTTCAATCACATAACAATGTCTCACCAAATGACTACTGTGATTTGCCTAACGACAAAGTGGAAGTTGCTTTTAAGTCCAGTGTGCTCATTTAGCAATTGGGGCACCTAACTATGTTGCTAGTCCAATTGTGGTCAGGAAGTGAGGACTACGTATAAAAATATGATTTGTTTAGGTTTTTTGTATGTCATTTGAATTTAGATGTTAAGAATTAACCACCTAGGTTTTGCTCTTCCAGTCTGCAGACAGATAAGTAGATGGGAGGAGTGGGTGCAAAACAGATGAATTAAGACAAATATACATGATCTAGGATAATGATGCAAGATTGAATTGAATCTGGGTCTGTCACTGGGACCAGAGATTTACTCTTCCCATTCTTGTGTCTCTTCTAGCAGTTCTGCCTTGTTGGGAGAGGACAATATTTCATACACAGTCCCTCTAATTGTAATTGGGCCAACCTACTGCTGGAGCTTTGTTTTTAATGAGGAAAACAACTGAGCCATTGCAAAACAGAGTAGGGTGAGACCAACTGGAAAGGAGGGAAATTTGCAGCTCATTTATCATAGCAACTAGCTCAGTGGTTCTCAACCTTTTTAATGCCGCGACCCCCCCAACTGGTCGTAAGTCGAGGACTACTCAACTGGTACAGCACCATTTGCAGAATGAGACTTTTGGCAGGCTCAGCAGGGCGGAGACAGCCTGGACAATTCCTATTGACTTTTGAAAGCCAATAGAATTAGACTCTATTCAAGAGAGTCTATTCTATTGGCTTTCAAAAGCCAATAGAATAAAAGGGAGTAGCACAGCTAAGGAAAAGGGGAAAAAAATGGCGGACTGCATGTTTGGCGACCCCCGTGAAATGGTCATTCGACCCCAAATGGGGTCCCGACCCACAGGTTGAGAACCACTGAACTAGTTGTATTGTTAAGGCTGCATGACGTGGATAAATTTTATCCATTGCTAAGCAACTCTTAGAATTTACATGCAAGGAGGGTAACTTGTTTCAAAGTTGTAGTTACTATGAAGTTAAAAGCTATTACATTTGCGCTTATAGTAGCAAACTAAATACTGGATAGGATGAATATTTGATTTGCTTTGGAAAGGGTTTTCATTGCTATTATTGACTCGGTCTTAGGCTAAATATTTCTCTCTAACTCATAATTCTGCACTATAACTATATTGCAAATAGAAGCTAATTCTAAAAAATTCCTAGGTATCCCCAATTGTGGTGAAATTTGGTTTAAAGATTGCATCTCATTTGGTTTATAATCTATATTGTATCACCTCACAGTGAAATGACTCTCTTGTTTGAAGGTAAAGATTCCAAAGCAGAAGGAATCAGTCCATCTCCAGTGTCATTGGTCCCAGAGGAGAAGGTTTCTTTTGGCCTCTACGCGCTCTCTGTTTCCTCACTGACAGTAGCAAGGATTAGAAAAGTTTATAACAAATTGGACAGTAAGGCCATAGCCAAGCAGGTAAGTGGAAAACTTTTTTATGTATAGCTTGCTCGTTTTTGGTATTGACTCGACAAACGTTATAATACTCAACTTTGACCATCAGTAGACCTCACAGTTTATTTGATACACGAGACAGACCAGATTGGCAAGCATCTTTTATGATAGGTTGTGCTTGTATATTGGGTCCACTCACGGATACATCCCAAGTTAGAAGATAATATGCACAGCTAAAGTTTAACAAAGAACAAATAAGTATTTAGTTCCTAAGTATTATTTATTAAGAAAATTTATATGGCCACCCAACTCACTCTTGGTGGTTCCAGGTGGTTTAAAAAGTGGATTTTTGTTTTTTATACTTCGGAGGGATGAAGTTACATGAGTTATTGCAGCTAACTTACACTTTGGAGTATTCCAGTGGATGCTGGCTTTGTAATCTCATATGATGTACAGGTAATCCTTGACTTACCCACTTTGTTTAGTGATCATTTGAAGTTACAATGACCCTGGAAAAAATGATTTGTGACACGTACAAATCCCCGTGGCCACATGCACAAAATTTGGGTGCTTGGTAACTGGCATGGTGTTTATGAAGTTGCACTGTCCTGGGGTCATTTGATCACCATTTGTAGCCTTCCTAGCTGGCTTCCGACAAGCAAAGTCAATGGGACAAGCTTGATTTGCTTAACAACAACAGTGATTCTCTTAACAACTGTGGCAAAGGGGTTGTAAAATGAGGCACAACTCAGTTAACAATTGTCTTGCTTAGTGATGGAAGATTTGGGCTCAGTTGTGGTTGTAAGTCAAGGACTACCTATAAATGTTTCTATAATAGAGGTGCATAATGGGAGCTGATCAAAGGCAAATGGCTTATGAATTGACCAAAGAGAGAAAGAGGGGCTTTCTAAGAGAGGCTGAGAAAATTAAACAGCCTATTTAAAGCTGTGTAACAAAAAAAAAAAAAGAGAGAGAGAAGTTGTTGATTATTTGCTTCTCCATAACGCATTCTACTTGATGCTAGATCCTCTCACAGCTTTTTAGAAATGAATGATTCCTATTAACTGTAGTTTTGGATTTGAGAGTTAGAAGCTTGGCCTAAGTGATGACAAGTGTCCACAAAGTATTTATCTTCAAGCTGGGAAAATTAAAGATATTTGCTAAACTGTTTCTGATATTGTCCAACTGAAAAAAACATTTCTTCCATTGTACAAGGAAACACTTCCTTTCTACTATTCTTCTGTTTGTGTTAATCCCAGAATCATACCTAACCTTTCTTCTCTTAGGCTTGAGGAGTTTGTTTTTCTGCCAATCTGTGAAAATGCTCAAAATATATTGTTCCTATAAGCTCTGTCTAAACAAAAGTTTTTTTGTCGTTACTCATTAGTTAGCTATTTCATCTCATGAAAATGCCACTCCAGTAAAACTGCTCCACAATTCAGGAGGACATTTAAATGGACCTGCGCGTACCATTGGTGCAGCTTTGATAGGATATCTGGGTGAGAAAACATTGAAATAAAACGATACGTGTTTTGTATGGTGATTACTCAAGTATGTAATACTTATTCAGTCTGTTACATTAAAAATTACTGTTCAGTATCAATTAATTAAAGAGGGCTCATTCAGTTGCCAAAAATTAAATATGAGCCAGCAGTGTGCTGCAGCTGCCAAAAAAGCCAACACAGTGTTAGGCTGCATTAACAGAGGGATAGAATCAAGATCACGTGCAGTGTTAATACCACTTTACAATGCCTTGGTAAGGCCACACTTGGAATACTGCATCCAGTTTTGGTCACCACAATGTAAAAAAGATGTTGAGACTCTAGAAAGAGTGCAGAGAAGAGCAACAAAGATGATTAGGAAATTGGAGACTAAAACATATAAAGAACAGCTGCTGGATTGGGTATATCTAGTTCAATGAAAAGAAGGACTAGGGGTGACATGATAGCAGTATTCCAATATCTCAGGGAGGGAGGGATATCAAACTATTCTCCAAAGCACCTGAAGGAAGGATAAGAAGCAATGGATGGAAACTAATCAAGGAAAGAAGCAACCTAGAACCAAGGAGAAATTTCCTGACAGTTAGAACAATTAATCAGTGGAACAACATGCTTCCAGAAGTGGTGAATGCTCCAACACTGGAAGTTTTTAAGAAGAGGTTGAACAACCATTTCTCTGAAATGGTATAGGGTTTCCTGCCTGAACAGGGAGTTAGGCTAGAAGACCTCCAAGGTCCCTTCCAACTCTGTTATCCTATCCTATCCTATCCTATTTTTTCCAGTCCTGATCCCAAATCTAAACAGATAGTCATCATTTAGCAACTATTTTGTACAGCAACTATTCACAGTTACAAAGGTGATAAAAAATTAACTTTGCAATCAATCCTCACATTGACAACCTTTCTAGGTCTAAAGCAAAGGAAAGCTGAAGTAAGGTTGTAAACACAGTCACATTTTTACTTCACTTAACAACCAAGTTGCTGATCCCAATTGGGATCGCTTTCCCACTCCTGGTGTAATCACATTGCTTGAGATGTGTAGAAAACAGCTTACTCTCTTGCAATACCTTCCTCTCTAGTTTCTCTGCTCTATAGAGGAAATGGTTAGGCAAAGGTGAGATTTTACAGAAATTGCTTGCTTTTTTTCTCCCCTCCCATTCACACAGAATAGAAAGATTAGAGAGGAGGGAATGCAAAAGCATACTATAAACAATAGTTCTCAGCCCTGAGCTTTTGATGCAAATACATTTGATTTCAGTGTGTAGAAGAGCAAACAGCTTAATCTCCTGCAATCCTTTTCTCTCCAGTGTCTCTATTGTGCATGGGCAGGAAAAAAAAACAGCTCAGGTATAGGACAATGTGTATTTACTGTAATGCAATCACACAACTGAGGTGCTGCAAAAGTTGTAAATGGGCTGTAAGGGTTTTTTTCTTCTTTCAGCACTGGATAACTTCTAACCATCAATTGAATGGTCAGTAAACAAGGACTATAGTTCCTTTTGTTTGCTGCATAGAAGATCCTCAAAACATGTGTTAGAAGTCTGAATACATGTATGAATACACAAAATTTTGAACTGATTATTTGGCTTTATTCTCCATTATTGGCAACCTCTACAGCAGTGGTTCTCAACCTTTCTAATGCCATGACCCCATAATACAGTTCCCCATGTTGTGGTGACCCCCAAGTGGGTGTGGCCACCAATAAGAGGGAGTACGACAGCTAGGGAAAAGGGAAAAAAATGGTGGACAGCGTGGTTTGGCGACCCCCGTGAAATGGTCATTCGACCCCAAATGGGGTCCCGACCCACAGGTTGAGAACCACTGCTCTACAGGATCAGCAATGTAACTCCAACAATTCAGAATTACATATGATACATTTTTTCACTTATTATTTTTAAATAAGGCAAGATAAAGGAAATTGGAACATTTGCTCTTTATTTATTTTTGAAGTAATAAGTTGATGATTATGCTGTAAAACTGATTGTAATTATTTTTATTTTATTTTGCCACCTCCATGTAGGGGTAAGAACATTTGTCCCTAAGCCTGTTGCAACTACACTGCAGTACATTGGTGGAGCTGCTGCTATTTTGGGCCTGGTAGCCATGGCATCGGACGTAGAAGGACTTTATGCTGCTGTGAAGGCACTTGTTTGTGTGGTCAAGAGCAATCCTCTTGCTAGCAAAGAAATGGAAAGAATCAAAGGTTATCAGGTGTGTGTAAAGATAAACAAAACTGCTTATGTGGATCACATTTGGGTGAAATTCATTGCATTTCATCTTAGAATCAGATGCACATACTAGGTTTGGGAGAGTGGGAAAAGAATTAAGTTAGGATATTAAATTTAGCAGCTGGTACAATAAAGTGTACAGTGGGCCAGAACACACAGTTATAGTTGATTGGTTGGAGAGGGCTGGCTCATGCATGAGGCAATCTACACCAGGGTCCCCAACTCCCGATCCATGGACTGGCACCAGGCCCCGGCATGCCAGAAACTGGGCCGTGCAAACAATGAAACCCCATCTGCGGCAGCACATGAAACCAGACCCCTCCGGTCTGTGGAAAAACCTCTCTCCACGGAACCGATCCCTGATGTCCAAAAGGTTGGGGGCCGCTGATCTACACTATGATTGGCTGCTGTGGGTATAAAGGGGGAGTTTGCCTTTTTTCCCCGCCTTTTTCCCCGCTTGTGGTGTTCTGTATGCTGTTTTGATTTACCTCATGATGTTCCCGTGTTCCTGGCTATCTTGTCTGCTGTAAATACAAATGTGAAATATATTTATTTATATAAAACTACAAGTTTGTGTCAGGGTCTCTGACTTCATTTGGACAGTTGCTGCACAAATTCCCTGGCAAATGGTATTGTAAAATTTCAAGCAGTGACAGCATGATGCCGTGGCTTTACAGTTTAGGCAGCACAACATGGTCAGCTGTTAGCTCAGCAGAGATACTTAGTGTTTGTCAGATTGAAAGGAAGAACTCGTAGGGTCCTGAAGAGAAGCAAATGGGAAGCTTTATTGCTAGGACGATCAAGGGCACTACACCATCTGTGTCCATTGAAGGACATTTATTGGAGGTGGTTTTACTTATATAATTGATTTTAAATGTAACATTTCATTTGGGTACATGGCAAAAGCCTCTCCTGCAAAACGGGAATGTTTTTCCATCATAAGAAAAGGTTTATTGTTCTAATCAAAAGCGAGATACCATCACCTGCACTACAGTGATCCAGCAGTATGTATTTGCATGAGCTTCAGCTTCTGAAGTGAGGTTGGCAGAATGAGGGGTTCCCCCCTCCAAAAAAAATGAAGTGAGAATTTAATTGACATCATCAGATCACTGCCTTAACCCGGCTGCGTCAGTTCTTAATTTGTCTTCCCAAAAGTTAAAAATACAAGAACAATCATTCTTATTATTAAATTATAAATTTGCTATCAGAATAAAGTGTAAATATATAAATACTTGATGGCATGATATGCCATTATAATGATATACACATGATACTAGTACATAATATAAAAATGATTTCATTTTAAGAATGCAAAAAAGGGATATATATATATATATATATATATATATATATATATATATATATACACATACATACATACATACATACATACATACATACATACATACATACACATACACACTGAAGGCAAACCTTACTTCTTTAGTATAGCCAAGCAGGTAAGCTGAAAACGTATTTATGTGCAACTGGCTAATTTTTTGGTATTGACTCAACAAATGTTATGCTGCTCAACTTTGACCATTAGTAGACCTCAGACATTACTTGATACAGGAGAGAGACTAGATCAGCAAGCATCATTTATGATAGGTTGTGCTTGCATATTGGGCACACACATGGATGCATCCCAGGAGTGAAGATAACGTGCTTAGCTAAGGGTTAACAAAAATTAGTATTTTGTTCCTAAATAATGGGTCCTCATTTTACCGACTTTGGAAGGATGGAAGGCTGAGCCAGTCTTGAGACGGTCATATATAAAGTTTTTATAAAAACTTGAGTGCAAACCCTACTCCTTTACTAACACTGATGATGTTACCTAGTTTGGGTAATGAAACATCGGCAAGAGAACAAGCCAGCTCAGGGAGCACCAAGGGCCCCTCATAAGACAGCTTCACTGTGTGACTGTTTTTCTGTGCTAGAATGAAGTGAATATTTGTTTGTCTGTAAAACGCTTTGAGATTGCAGAATTCAGAAATGTTGCGCTTCAGTATCTCTATGTGGTTCCCTCTTCTTCCAGTTGTTGGCCATGCTGTTAAAGAAGAAACGTTGTCTTTTGAACAGCCACATTCTACATCTGACCTTTTCTTTAGTGGGAACTGTGGATAGTGGCCACGAAACGTCCATCATTCCAAATTCAACTGCTTTTCAGGATCTGCTTTGTGATTTTGAGGTACTTAGAATATTTCTGAACACTAGCAATGAAAGATGAATTTGCAAATCTGCAGTAATAGTGTTGCTCGAAAGTTAACAGGCACTATTGGAAGGAAGAAGCGCTTTCTTGCTTCACATGCCATGTGGTATACAGGTAGTCCTCGTTTTACAACAAGTTTGTTTAGTGACCGTCCAAGGTTACAATGGCACTGGAAAAAGGGACTTATGACCATTTTTCACACTTCCATGATCATGTGATCAAAATCCCGATGCTTGGCAGCTGACTCATATTTGTGACAGTTGCAGTGTTCCAGGGTCACGTGATCCTCTTTTGTGATATTCTGACAAGCAGAGTCAAGAGGGAAGCCAGATTCACTTAACAACAATGTTACTAACTTAATAACTGCCATGATTCACTTAACAACTATGATAGGAAAGCTCGTAAAATGGGGCAAAACTCATTTAACAACTATCTTAGCAACAGAAATCTTGAGCTCAATTGTCATAAGTCGAGGACTACTTGTATTGTGCAGCTGTACTGCAAATAAACATTGATTCACCTTGTTGACCAATTTTAATGTGAATTATTGAAATAGATTATATAAGTATTAATCATTCTGGTACTTTCCAGATGTGCAGGGACTACAGTTCTCATCCCCTCCATTCTGGCTGGGGACGATGAGATTTATAGCTGAAGCACATCAGGAGAACAACATTAAATTAGGAAGGCTGCAGTAATTTGGACTAATGCTTTGTTCTAAAAAGAATATACAACTGGAAATAAATTGGTTGACTTCATTGAAAATTATTAGATATGAACAAAGATGCGATTATATCTACCATAATAACTTTTCTATAAACTATTCAGTGAGGAGACGCAACATGCAAATCTTTGAAGTTGAATTAGAAAATTGATTATAATATTCATAGGCTTAGCTTGTGTTATATTCAGAGCCAATCAAAATAAACATAAATCAATTTTTTTTTCTTAGAACAGTCAGCAGTCCTGACCTGGAAATTTCTTTGACAAAGGAAAACTGTAAATAGTGAACTGTTATTTAGAATGTATTTTTTTCTACAGAACAATGACATAAAGTAAATCAAGAAAATTGTGATTTTGCTAATCTAGAATGAAAATGAAGTATTAGGCTCGATTTCTGATGGATATACTTAAGAGGGGAAATATTTTGGTAGCAGTATTATGTGCTAAATTAATAGCATGTAAGAATTAGAAATATTTTTGCATTTCAGGTTTGGCTTCATGCCCCCTACGAACTTCATCTTTCGTTATTTGAACATTTCATCGAACTTCTTACGGAGTCTAGGTAACATTGATAAGTATTGTTTTATAAACAGTCTAAGAAAATTAACACTCCAGATTTTTTTCCTCCATCAGAATTCACAGAAAACTTTGCTTGGTGCCCCTGTTTAATGCTCTTATACAACTTGATTAATTCTCTGTTGTGTTTTGTCTTTGAGGTGATGAAGGAGTAGGAAGGACATCTTATCTCATAATAAAATATGTATGTTAAAGCTACACTGTTGTTTGGATTAAATCACCAAATGAAATTTTACAGTGTAGAGGAGCACAATGCTTTTAATTAGTTGCAATCTTAGAAAAAACAAAATTGTTTTAAAGGTATTGTAGACAGGTGCTATGTTTGCATTTTGAATACAGAGCACTGCATAGGTATAATTACATACATCTTTACACACACACACACACACACACACACACACACACACACACTAACTACAGTTAAATATACTGTTCTCCAGGAAATAGAGCACCTTTTGAAGATCTCATTCAAATAGTGCTTGGTTTTGAAATCAGTTATGGAAACTACAAATATATGGACAAAACAAGGGCTTTCTTAATGCTCAGAAGTGACATTCAGAGGTGGGGCATAGAAGACATAACCAACATTTGACTTTAATTATGTTAGGAACCTATGTAAAATAGGTAACCAAAAAAGGTATCAACAAATCAAAAATGTTTGGCTATAATAATTGGGGTAATTAAGTAAATAAATACAGGTATTTTTGCATTAAGTAGTACAATATGATAGCGGTGCAGATTTCTCAAATGAAATATGTACTAATGGATACCTGGATATGATTGCCTCTACAAAAATAATTTGTAATGCAAGTTGTAGTATAAGAAGCTTATCATTATCAGTGAGAATGGAAATTGTTTTCTTATTTATTACATTGTTCTTTCTCTTACAGCGAAGCATCAAAAAATGCAAAGCTGATGAGGGAATTCCAGCTAATCCCAAAACTCTTGCTGACACTTCGAGATATGTCTTTATCACAGCCAACCATTGCCGCCATTAGCAATGTCCTAAGTTATTTGCTTCAAGGGTTCCCTAGCAGCAATGACCTACTCAGGTACCATTTTGATTCACTGTGGATTTTCTTCCCACGAAAATTAGAGAGTAGGCTGATACCTCTGAGGGCACATTTCTCCAGGCCCGCAGAGAGATGTATGAGATTTTTGTATGAGGGCAGCAAATGTTTAAATCAGGGCCAGAATGTATTGGATAATAGCTATAACAGTGATGGCAAAACTTTTAGAGACCGAGTGCCCAAACCGCAACCCAAAACCCAATTATTTATTGCAGGGCTACATCAGCATTGTGGTGCCCTCAGGGGGGGGGTCTGGGGCAGAGGGTGTGGGCCACTGGGTGGGAGTGGCTGTGGTGGTGACGGTAGACTGAGTAGGCGTGGTGGGATGGACATGGCCACCTTGATGTTGCTCATGGGGGCAAGCCTGTGGGGGCTTGGGATTTGGGGAGATCCAGGAAGTCTCTGATGGGTGGGGCGGTGGGTAGGAGGCTCGTCCTGTGGGGTGAGGCAGGGGGTAGGGCGGGGATGCCATTGCTGCGGGGCAAGGCAAGGCAGGGGCAGCTGCTGCCTGACACCATCAGCCCCCGCACACAGAGGCCAGCGAGCACATGGGAGCATGCTATACCAGCTCTACTTGAGCTTGCTAGCCAGCTGCTTCACCTCCTTTGTGCTGGTTGGGGCTGCCACTCCGGGCGCCAGCGGTGGCTTAATGGACCTGTGCGAGCTGGCGGCGGCAGCAGGCGTGCCCACAGAGAGGGCTCTGAATGCTGCCTCTGGCATGTGTGCCATAGATTCGCCATCACTGAGCTATAAGAATCTTACTACAGGTAGTCCTTGACTTAGTTCATTTAGTGACCATTTGAAGTTACAACAGCACTGAAAACAGTGACTTATGACCATTTTTCACACCTATGACCGTTGCAGCATCCCCATGATCGTGTGATCAAAATTCAGTTGCCTGGCAACTGACTCATATTTATGACAGTTGCAGTATCCCAGGATCATGTAATCACCTTTTGCTATCTTCCGCAAGCAAAGTCAATGGGGAAGCCAGATTCAGTTAACAACCTTGTTACTAACTGACCAACTGCAGTGATTCACTCAACAACTGTGGCAAGAAAGGTCATTAAAATGGGGCAAAACTCACTTAACAAGTGTCTCTCTTAGCAACAGAAATGTTGGGCTCAGTTGTGGCCATAAGTCGAGGAGTATCTGTATAAA
Organism: Crotalus tigris; assembly: GCF_016545835.1. Classification (NCBI taxonomy): domain Eukaryota; kingdom Metazoa; phylum Chordata; class Lepidosauria; order Squamata; family Viperidae; genus Crotalus; species Crotalus tigris. The sequence goes on from NW_024096965.1 coordinate 620,314, forward strand.
GTTTTATAACACTTGGAAAATGTAATGTTTTTTGCGTTCCAAAATCCATGTCAGTTGCAAAATAATAATCCCATAGTTTATCTTCAAATATATAATTTATTTGAAATATATAATTTACTATTTTGATATAATAATTGTGCATCCTCACATGTGTCTTGGCCTTTACACCTCACCTTTCCCAACCAAGTTGCATTCTGAGGTCTCAATACTAAAATCTCCAGCAGTACAAGCAGGAGTTTCGGTAGCCTGAGGAAAGATGGTTTGATATTACGTTAGACCAGGGGTGGCAAACCTATGGCACGCATGCCAGAGGCAGCACTCAGAGCCCTCCCTGTGGGCACGCACGCCATTGCCGCAGCCCCATTTCCACCCACAGCCCCCTCCTCATCCGCAGCCCCCCCAGAGGAGAGCCGTCCCTGGACACAGCCCGCGTGGAGCAGTGCAGCCAAGGACATGGCAGCCAGGCAGCAGGGACAAGACTGCGCCCTCACGCCCCATCGTGCGCAGATGATAGTGCAGGCGGAGGGCGTGGCTGCCATGGCGCTGCAGGGCTGCCTGGGCAATCTGCGGCAGGCTGTGGAGGCGGTGGATGGGCAGGCAGGGTAGAGGCAGAGCAGGGGGTTCAGGCAGGTGGGGGGCGGGGCGGTTTTGGGGCACTCGGTCTCTAAAAGGTTCGCCATCACTTTGTTAGACCAAGGCAATTTTAATTCTAAATAAGCTGTCACCAAAATCTAGGTTTTTGAACCAATTGCCGCTTAGTGTTGCTTTTACTGTGCAGCTGATGTTAACAACTAGCAAAATTAAACTCCACCTGTCATACAAGTGCCTGCCATTTCCCCCCTTCTGTTTTCCAAGGTTTGGACAGTTCATCGCTTCTACTTTGCCTACATTTGCAGTCTGTGAGAAATTTGTAGTCATGGAGATGAACAACGAAGAGAAGCTTGACACTGGTAAGTAGTTCCAGGTTCAAGGGCAAGAGTGCAGGAGAAGTTGAGATGTTATTTTTGCATTAGTATTTAACGCATGTTTTTTTTAAAGCTCATGCGTGCCATTCTCTAGTGTGCATTGAGCCTGGAATTACAGTCATAAGGTGTGCTAGTTGCTAAGCAGGTACTATATGACTGTACCCTATATTACAAACCTTTTTACACAAGTCAAAATTTACACTAAGTACAAAAATGCTGTAATACCCAAAGACTATTTACAGCTTAACTTGCTTAGATGTACATTGGTAGATTAGCTTACAGTTATTTTCTGCAGCATGTCCATATAAATTACAACACATATGATATAATGTGTGTATAATTCCAAAACGAATGTGTTAGTGATTTTTCTTTTTCTCTTTCTTAATCTATAATTGTTTCATCTTGTAAGCTTTAAAATTTAGAGCATTTTCAGCTCAAGGAACATTTCCTGTGCGATAAAATTGGGGAAGTATTTCTTAGCTAGATTTATTATGCGTTAATGTCCACTGGACAGTTTTAGAAAATAATCTTTGCATGGGTATTTAAAATTGTGTGTTTCAAAGCAATAATTTGTGTTTTAGGAACTGAGGAAGATTTTGGTGGACTCTTTTCTGCAAATCTTATTCTTCTGAGAAACAGATTGCTGGATATCCTGCTGAAGCTTATGTACACATCTAAAGAAAAAACAAGTGTCAATTTACAGTGAGTATACATAATGTAAATATTTTTTGGATAGATGTAATTGTAACAAAATCCAGGATGTTTCTACTTTTGTATCAACAGACATTAACAAATCTATGTGAGCAACTGTGCACATACTGAAATGGAGCAAAATTGAAAAACTGAAATGGAGATCTTATTAACCCCCTTTTTTTACTCTGAAAAATTGCTTGCTGTTCTTTGAGCTTGGTGGTTTTGAAGACATTTCATGACCACACTAAGTAACATCATCAGTGCTAGAAGGCAGTTGATCGGCTCTTACATACTAGTGGCTTGTCTATCAATGTTGATGGGAGTGTTCTTGGTGGTTACTTCACTAGTCTAGTGTTTACTGTTAGCTTGTTTGTCTACATTGATATTTCCTTGGTTGGGCTATTGTTTACTTCTTCATTGTTAGAATAGAATAGAATTAGAATAGAATAGAATTAGAATTAGAATAGAATAGAATGGAATAGAAAATGGAATAGAAAATGGAATAGAAAATGGAATGGAATAGAATAGAATAGAACAGAATAGAAAATGGAATGGAATGAAATAGAATAGAATAGAATAGAACAGAACAGAACAGAACAGAATAGAACAGAACAGAACAGAGCTGGAAGGGACCTTGGAGGTCTTCTAGTCCAGCCCCCTGCTCAAGCAGGAGAACCTATACTTAGTATTTGCTAATTCTGTGGATTCCCCTTAGGGCTTGTGAAGAGCTGGTCCGAACCCTGGGCTTTGATTGGATTGTACTATTTATGGAAGACCATCTGCATCCAGCTACAGTGACTGCAGCCATGAGAATTCTGGTGGTTTTGCTGAGCAACCCAACTATCCTCATCAAGTTCAAAGAAGGTCTCAGTGGTGGAGGCTGGCTGGAACAGACTGATTCTGTGTTGACTAATAAGATTGGAACCGTGCTTGGTATGAATCCCCACAAGTTACCATGTTATCAAATACAGTACAGGTAGTCCTCAATTTACAGCAGTTCATTTAGCGACCATTCAAAGTTACAACTGCATTGGAAAAAAGTGACTTATAACCATTTTTCACACTTATGACTTGCAGTATCCCCATGATCACATGATCAAAATTTGGACGCTTGGAAACTGGCATGTATTTACGTTGGTTGCAGTGTCCCAGGGTCAAGTGACCACCATTTGCAACCTTCTGACAAGCAAAGTCAGTGGGGGAAGCCAGATTCACTTAACAACTGTATTTACTAACTTAATAACTGCAGGGATTCACTTAACAACTGTGGCAAGAAAGGTTGTAAAATGAGGTAAAACTCACTTAACATATTGTATTGCTTGGCAGTGGAAATTTTGAGCTCAATTGTGGTTGTTAAAGTCAAGGACTACCTGTATAATAGAACTTGGACTAATCCATGAGGCTGAGCATTTAAAAAAAAACTTTTTTATATAGGAAATTGCCATTTTAACTATGCACCTAACAAAAGGTTGTATCAGAATTTAGAGGTTTGGGATCTTTTTGTTTTTCTAGGAGTATTGTGGCCATTATAAAGTTGATCTGATATTGGGAGAGTCATTTCTGACATATAAAATATTCCCAACTTGGAGATGGCTCCTGAACCAGTTAACTGAAGGAGCGTACACAGAAACTCTATGGCTAGATGAGCCAGCCTCGGAGATACTTTATGCCTAGTTTTCCGTTTCTTTAGAAAATATCTGTGGACAATTTCATGAATGCACAATTATTGACCAGTGAGAAAAAGCTAACTAAGCCACAACCTCTTTAACTGGCCTGTTTATATTCCATTTTCATCCAAAGAACATAAAACATAACTTTGTTCAGAGACTAGCTTATAACATTGTCAAATACAGAGTGTGTTGTTATGATCTCCCTTGTTAATTTAATGATAGAATGCCAAGGGAAAAACAACCAAGCCAGAATGCTAAGCCATTATGTTTACATATTTGAATAGGAGGTGACATATGTTCATTTATATGCAAGGGTTCCCCTTAAAGGCCATCCCAAATGAGTAATTAAGCTGATGTTATTGAACATCTGCTTGGGAGCAAGGACAACAGCTGCTCTTGTGATGTAAGAATTGGACTATACAGGAAATCCTAAAATGACAATCTTCAAAGTTAGCATTGCTTCCTTGTTCATTGTTCTAATAATGTGGATGTGCCTGATGAGCAATGCTGTAAACATGAGCTGCTAAGAGCATGTTCTGTAGAATTTTGAAAGTATATAGAGTTTTTAGCATAAAGGAAATATTTTTACTCTGAAACTAAAAATACTGTGGAGGATCAGCAGGATATTTCTAATACACTGTTGAGCAGAGCCATTTTTTTACATTAATACCTTTGTTTATTGAGAATTAACAGACATCACTAGCAGAGCTGAGATAGTGCACTTCTAAGGGTTTATTGCTAAAATCTGCTCTGAAATTAAGATGAAATTGGCTTATATTCAAGTACTGAAAGCTTCTGAAAATATAATTCCATGACTTTAGGTTTTTTTAAAAGTGCTGTTTCATTCATGCGTTTTTGCAAACAACAATATTTTAGTTTTTGTTTTTTCTTTCTATACTAACCCATTTGAGATCTTTGACAACTCCAAATTAAGAATATAGATACGTTTTCTTTAAGAAATGAAAGGGAATGAGAAAATATTTATTTGGGAGTGAAATGAAGAATTGTTTAATTGTTTAATGGTTGTGCTGGGCAATACTTTTGTTATTATTGAATGCCTGGGCGATTCCATTTATAACAACAACAACAACAACAACAACAACAATAATAATAAAGTTGGAAGGGACCTTGGAGGTCATTTAGTCCAACCCCCTACTCAGGCAGGAAACCCTATACCATTTCGGACAAAGAGCTGTCCAGTTTCTCCTTAAAAACTTCCAGTGTTGGAGCATTCACAACTTCTAGAGGCAAGTTGTTCCATTGGTTAATTGTTCTAACTGTCAGGAAAAGGCTCTTAATGGAGTTTACATAATGAAGGATGAAGCATATCAGTAAGCTTCACCCTTAAAATTGTTGGCTCTTTAGGCCAGCAACCTCCAAACTTGACAACTTTAAGACTGATGGATTTCAACTCCCAGAATTCCTCAACCCGTTTGGAGACCCCTGCTTTAGGCCAAGGTTTTGACTTGTTTTGAGTATTTTTCCCTTATGTGGCCTAGCACTCTTCCTAATCTCAAACATCCAGTTGAATAAAAATGACATTGAGAAAAATTGTTCTGTGAACAAGTATTTATTCACCATTACTGAGTGTAGCATTCAACTTGTTTTTCCAATAAGTGTTGATATTACACATCTAACTTTTCTTCTTTGTTTTCTGCTTAGGCTTTAATGTTGGCAGGAGTGCTGGTGGCCGATCAACTGTCAGGGAAATCAATCGAGATGCTTGTCATTTCCCAGGGTTCCCAGTTCTTCAGTCATTTCTACCTAAGCACACAAATGTGCCGGCGTTGTATTTCCTTCTCATGGCACTTTTCCTACAGCAGCCAGTCGCTGAACTGCCTGAAAATCTGCAACTCAGCACACCGGTCCCCATCAGTCGGTGCAACCAGGGTGGCCAGGTAGGAACTATGTAGCAAAATACCTACTGGATTCAGTGAGATGACTGGTAAAAGTGAGCGTTCAAATAAACTTTGTGTTCAACTGAATTGAATTGAGCTGAATTGAGCTGAGCTGAACTTTATTTGGCAAAGTGTGATTTGACACACAAGGAATTTCTCACTGGTACAAAAGCACTTAGGGTACATGCAAAGCATCAGAATAATAACCATAATATCAATAAAAGAGGGGAGTAAAGAAGATAATAAGGATAAATAATAATACTACAACCACACTACATGGCTAAATATACATAGACATTAGACAGTTAGGTGCTCAGCAGAGTGATGGCACAGGGTGGGGGGGGGAACTGTCCCTGCGTCTAGTTGTTTTGGCATTCAGTGTCCTATAGCGCCGCCCTGAGGGGAGGAGTTGAAACAGTGTATATCCAGGATGTGAAGGGTCTGCAAATATCTTCTCAGCCCTTCTTCTGACCCACACAATATACAGCTCTTCTGTGGAAGGAAGGCTGGTTGCAGTTATTCTTTATACAGTCTTAACTATCCATTGGAGTCTGTACTTGTCCTATTTGATTGCAGTACCAAACAGTAAAGCAGTTTATATTGAAGGATATAATTAAAAAATCTTCATTTGGGATCCAGCAGTAGCTGCCCTGTCTTATTCCTACAGGGTTTTCAAAATGTGCATCATATAACCAGAACCAAAATTAAAGATAATAGTCTGTATTCACACACAGCATGTCAGATTTACTTGAGCCTTTCCATTGAACCCAATAGAAATGTTAATGATTAACATGACCATTTCAGTACATGACCATTAAACAGGTATTCCTCGTTTAATTACAGTCGAGACCAGAATTTCTGTCTCTTAGTGATGTGGTCATAAAGCACAATGTCATGTGATCACATCACTTGGCAACTGCAATCAGGGCAGTCCCAGTTGCCTTAGTTGAGTGAGCATTGCAGGTCATTAAGTGAAGACCTCACAACTTCCTGCCAGCTTCCAATGAGCAAAGTCAATGGGGAAGCCAGCAGGAAGTTGCAAGTCGGACAACTTTCAAGCAGGTTGGTGGGCTGGTAACTTGTTGCTGCCATGTGAAGGAGGATACATGGGTGGCTGCAGTTGGCATGAGAGCAATTTTGGGCCTGGAGGTAGTTGTCAGGTCAGGGGAAAGGTGCAACTGGCCAGTGAGATGCAAACATGGCGGGGCCAGAAGTGGCTACTTCCAGGTGGGGAGGGTTGCGATTGTCTCTGTCGACTTCCCCATTGACTTTGAGAAGGCAGCAGGGAAAGTCACAAATGGCAACCATATGACTGCAGGACACCGCAACCATTGTAAGTGCAATTGGTTTTTAAGCAGCCAGATAGCAATCATGTGACCACGTGTGATAGCCAACACTTCAAAGACCAGTCAAATGCACAACTTGTTCCGCATCATTTCAATTTCAAGTGGCCACTGAACAAAGTGGTTGCTAAGCAAGGATTACCTGTATATAGTTTATTATTAAAGATGTATATTTTAAAAGCATTAAAATTTGACTCCAGGCTTCAAAATTCATATAATTGTTTGTGTAAATCCTGCTACAAGAAACGTAAAAACATCTCTGTTACACACAAGAATTAAGAGGGAAAAGTTGTATCGCTTCTTTAAAATGGAAGCATTACTGAAGGATGACCAGGAATTGTCTGGTAAATGACACCAGGGAGTCTGAATATCAAGTGGTGTTTGCTTGCTTTTCAAATTGAAGAGTAATTGTAGCATGCCTCTTAATGGATTTTTGTACCTCTTTTGTGAAAAATTGCTTATTCTTTGCGGATATCTATATGACCTAAATCTTCCACAATCTTTAGACAGATACAGCATGTGTGCTTCCTTGATCAACTGCCTTTTTGGGGGTGGGAGTGTCTATTTTAAAACATTGTTGAATAAATAAGATATGATGAATTGCTTAATAAAAATTGGTATAGGTTCTGGTGGATTAAGTATCTCTCATTGGTTGAGTTACACAAATAACTCTAAAGTACCGAGCTGTAGAACGGCAAGCTTTGCATTGCAATAATTTATAGATTGCTTATAAATGAACATAAAATAATGTATTTGTATTTTTTTTTCTCCTTCTCTGCTGAAGTTTGACTTAGATTCAATTTGGACGTTCATATTTGGTGTTCCTGCCTCAAGTGGCACCGTGGTTGCTTCAATTCACAGTGTTTGCACAGAAGCTGCATTTTTACTGCTGGGAATGCTGAGGAGCATGCTAAATTCAGTAAGTATAGCATCTCTCTGAATACCCATGAGAAATTGAGTTATTTCACCTGTCCATTTTATCATTTTGTTCATAAAACTCTAAGAAAGGATTACTTGAAAGTCCGAGGTATTTTATGCCAGGGTGTCCACCGTGACAACTTCAAGACCTGTGGACTTCAGCTCCCAGAATTCCCCCAGCTGGCATGGGGAATTAAAGCATGGCTGACTGGGGAATTCTGGGAGATGAAGTCCACAAGTCTTAAAGTTGTACACCTCTGTTTTAGGCAATAAGTAAAAACAAGAGAGTGTCGTATGTTAAAAGTATTGGTCTAGGATAGAGGAGAATACGGTTCAAGTTTACCTTCAGACATGCATTGATTTTCTTTCTCTCAACCCAACCTGACTCACAAGGAAATCTCTTTTAAGTTGATGATTTTTTTTTTTTTTTGCTCCTGGATAGATGGATGGATAGATGGGCAGACAGATGTAAATACAAGTGGTTCCCTTTTCTTTATTTTTTTTTTAAAACTCCACCACTTTTAAAAAAGTGATTGTCATACCTTTTTACCTATTTGCCACCCCAAGTGTTTCCTTGATTTCATGTGTGTTTAGTATTAATAATTAAATATGTTGATATGGTCAAGTAATTATTTATTTATTAAATTTATTGGCCACCCATCCTGCCACAGGGGTTAACTAATCAATAGCGTTATTGCATTGTATTATATTATTAACAATGAACTTTTATGAGATATTTTCTTTAAACAACATAAGCCTATGGCAACACAGTCTATAAAATTCCATTTCCACAGTCTAGTAAACTAGAGCACTGCTTGGTAAAGCCAACATCAGTAACTCTTTCGCTGGGAATTACAAAGATCTTGTTGCAAAATAGAAGCAGCTTTGTGCTTAGAGAAGTGGTACATATTATGAAAAAGGTCATCCTTTCTTGTGCAATAAATAATGCTGTACAACTAACAAGAAACTAGTTTGGTGCAGTACAGTGTTTCTCAACCTTGACAATTTTAAGGCATGTGGACTTCAACTCCCAGAATTCCACAGCCAGCATTGCTGGCTGTGGAATTCTGGGAGTTGAAGTCCACATGCCTTAAAATTGTCAAGGTTGAGAAACACTGGTGTAGTACTTAAGGTGCTGGCCTAGAAATCAGGAGAGTGTGAGGTCTAGTCCCCCCTTACGCCTGAAAGCCAGCTGGGTGACTTTGGGCCAATCAGTTTCTCTCAGCTCACCTCACTTCATTAGAGAAGGAAGGAGTATGAGGTATGTTCACCACCTTGAGTTATTTATAAAAAAATAATAAAAGCAGGATAAAAATCTAAAACAAAAAAAATGTTTATCCATCCATACATATGTAGTGAGTGGAACGATATTGTTGGCTCTGCACTTGAATGAAGATGAAAGTTACCAGATGGCCTTGATCCAAGCTGATTTTCTTTATAATGTGCCCCACAATGAATAAAACATGTGATGTCACATATTAATATATGTCTGTCTGTCTCTCCCCCCACTCCCCATTCTATAGTTAATAATACATAGGGTCAATTCCTCAGTAAATTTTACTATTAGAGATGCAACTCTAGTAAATACAGTTGTGTCTTCACTAATGCAGTTCTGCTTTAGATAATGCACGGCATTGTTATTTTACATTATTTCATCTAATGTTTCTAATGTTTTCTTGCACTGCAGCCTTGGCAGTCAGAGGAAGAAGGCTCTTGGCTTCGTGAATATCCAGTCACCTTGATGCAGTTCTTTCGATACTTATATCACAATGTTCCAGATTTAGCTTCAATGTGGATGAGCCCAGATTTTCTTTGTGCACTGGCAGCTACTGTGTTCCCTTTCAACATTCGGCCATATTCAGAAATGGTAGGAAACAAAAGAATCGCTTCCAAAGAAACAAAAAAAAAAAAACCCAACCCCAAACCTTTAATTATTTGGTATCTATTATCTGGAAATTGAACTGAGTGTTTAGTTAGCAAACATAAGTAGAATTGAATAGAAAGATTCACCAGCAGGAAAATTACTGAGAGCTGTCTCTGCTGTAAGTACCAGCTGATTATTCATGCAAAGATGATTTCTAATTTTTGAAACTTGCTTAATGTTATAGGTGCCTAAAATCCAATTCAGCACAAAGTCTTACATGAGGAAAAACTTGAAATTTTGGCAAGCTGCAGCCAGCTGGAGAGGTCCAAATATTAGAGTATTATACATGTTTGTGTTTAAGAGGCTAAAGGGGAGAAAAACATTATTTTCACTGCTGTTAGAGAGCCTTTGAGAGCTTTGCAAAATCTCATACACGGATTAATACCGTCAGATTCAAGAGGCTTTACAGTTCTCACAAGGGAATTAACACTTGACACGACTTTAACCTTTATAGTCTACACAGCCTTGAGAGTGAAGGTTTAAGCACATATCTTTGAGTTTTTTTGCACCATATGGACAACATTCTTTGTGGATAATTACACTGCTTTCATTATGTCCTTTCCAGAATCTTCTTAGCTTGTAATTAGGAATTTAATCTGCTTATTATCATGCATAAAGTTTGCTTAATGGAGTATTTTCCTTGGGTAGCTTTCTACTAAGTCTCTTTCTATCTGTATCATATTCTCTAGATGCATGGTTTTATGATAGCAAATTTTCTAAAGCTCAAATTAGAGTCACTGTACCCTGTCGCATGTCTCTTTATGGAAGGAGGAAGGACAGAGCAGTTGTCTAAATCATTTGTGACAATAGACAGCTTGTAGGCCTTCTTAGCACCATCTGCTGTTCTAGGCTCAATGACAAAGGGTGGTTTTATGCTGTATCATTTACTTGGACCACAGGATGTCTCTGTCTTCCAAGAATTTATTTACTTTCATTGCAGTAAATAAATTAAGATTACCTTTAATTGCATGTTTAGGGGCAATTGTAATACAGGTAGTCTTTGACTCGCAACTGGGACCAGAATTTCCATTGCTATGCAAAGCGGTTGTTAACTGAATTGTGCCTATTTTTTTCAACTTTCCAACAGTTTGGAATTCTCATGCCCATCCTTCAAGTATTTTTGCAAGGTTGTCTCTGTTTAACTTCCTAGATCCACCCAGATTAGTTAGGAGCTACTACAGATGGCCCTCAATTTACAACCACGATTGAGCCCAAATGTTCCTTTGCTAAGAGAGACAGTTGTTAAGTAAGTTTTAGCCCCATTTTACGACTTTTCTTCCCTCAGTTGTTAAGCGAATCATTGCAGTTATTAAGTTAGTAACATGGTTGTTAAGTGAATCTGGCTTCTGCAACCGTCATAGATATGAGTCAGTTGCCAAGTGTCTGAATTTTGATCTTGTGGTCATGGGGATGCTGCAGTGGTCATAAGTGTGAAAAAATGGTCATAAGTCACTTTTTTTTCCAGTGGTGCTATAACTTCAAACAGTCACTAGACCAGGGGTAGACAACCTCGGCTCTTTTATGACTCATGGACTTCAACTCCCAGAAATCTGGGAGTTGAAGTCCATGAATCATAAAAAAGCCGATGTTGCATTAGACAAATGATTGTAAGTCACGGGCTCCTGAGATGCTAAAATAAATAACTGCAATCCATCTCACACTGTTGTCCAAAATTAACAACTGATTCACAGACAACTGATTTCTTTTTCAAAAATAGGTTACCGATTTGGACGACGATGCTGGATCTCCAGCCGAAGAGTTCAAAGCATTTGCCTCTGATACGGGGATGAACCGGAGCCAATCAGAGTATTGCAACGTAGGGTCTAAGACTTTTTTAACCAACCATCCTGCAAAGAAGTTTGTGTTTGACTTTATGCGTGTGCTGATAATAGATAATCTCTGCCTTACACCTGCAAGCAAACAAACTCCTTTAATAGATCTTCTTCTGGAGGTAAATTTAGTATTTTATCGTTGTTTCTTAAAACAAAACGAAAAGTTACACTGGATATTTTCAGTATTCTATTGCTAGTTAATGGGCGTTGCATATCACAGTGGTTCTCAACCTGTGATCTATGGACCCCTGGGGGGGGGGCGCGATGTTATCACATGGGTTCCACAAAGGCTTGAAGGAATGTTATGATTTAAATCTTGAGTTAAGTCTTGGGGAGGGAGGTCTGTGGCCATGGTTCATGGCCACAAAATGTATTTAAAGGGAGTCCGTGGTAAAGAAAAGGTTGAGAACCACTGACATATCAGAATAATTTTGAGAGTCATTACCTTGCAGTGCTTTGCACCTTAAGAAGGCTAGTTGGTTTCACTCCATCTCCTCAGAAAGATTTTTATGCCAAATTCCTAAGGGCAGTCCTATTTGTATATGTCATCTCTGATTTTCTAAGCTATCTTCTAGTTAGGAAAAAAAGGGAGGGGGACTTTTTAGAGAATCATTTTTCCATGTTTGTCAACTTTAACTCATTCAGGCGGGAAGCCGCTCACAAAAGTGAAAGACACAATTGGGGTGAGAATAATGTACCAAAGAATCTTCCCCCTTGCTCTTTGTCCCAATTCCTACTTATAAGGGAAAGGTTTGCAGAAAGAAACCAGAAAATATATATAAATGTTATGGCGGGGGGGGGGGAGAAAGCCGTTTTAAATAAGGAAGATAGAAGTTCAGAAATAGATGCCACAAGGTATCTTTCATTGCACAGTTACAGTGATCTTTGGGCTTTTGGCTGCAAGAATGCAAGGGAGCCCTGCACAAAACAAAGGCATTGGTTGTGTACTCCCAGAACTGTTACATAGAGGCAATATAAACCAAACAAGACTGGAATGTAGCATCTGATAATACAGTGGGATGACCTTATTGTGATCTGAGCCAGTGCCTTTAAACCCACATTTCTATAAATGCTCCAAGCCCCTTCTCTTCTACTGATGCTAGTACCTTCTAATATAAGCAATGTGGTGGATCATATTCCTGTAGTATCTTCTTTTATATCAAGGAATGAGCAACAATCTGGTTTCTGTTATCTATCTCCTTCCCCTTCAAGGTCCACAAGCAGTTTTCATTTATCTGCTCTGTCTAATATACATTTCAAAACTATAAGGAAAGAGAAGAGAATTACTTGCCCTCTATATTGGCATGAATTGCGTTCTCAAGTGATCTCTGTTGCACTCATTCACTTTGCCTACAGTGGAAGATAATCTGCTGAAAGTTGTTTTAAAGAACTTGCCCTTCCTGTGGATTTAGAGCCAGGGTGAGGAACTATGGCCCTTTTGGGACTTGTGGACTTCAACTCCCAGAATTCCTGAGCCAGCCTAGTCATAAAGGTTCATAGTTCACCACTTCTGATTTAGAGTAATCTGCCCCCACCCATCTCCCAAAAAATAGAGATGGCATCTCTTCGAAAAATATAATCAGTTTTATTTTTGTTGCTCAGTAAATATTTTTTTTCTGCATGGAAAAACTTAAAAAAGACATATGGGCTTCCCAGTAATTTATACTTGGGGCATTTGTTAATTTCTGAGGGGAAAAATTAATACTTTAATATTCACCTTTACACTAAATATATTGAATGGAAAGTTTTATTTGCGTCAAGTGCCAGACAGTACAATATTTAATGTGTCTAATATTTTCCAGAATTCACAGTAACATTTCAGAATAGCTTCCTCTGATGACATCTTATTATTTTTATTTTGTATTTCTAGGCATCTCCAGAAAGATCAACAAGGGCTCAACAAAAAGAATTTCAGACTTATATTTTGGATAGTGTTATGGACCACTTGCTTGCAGCTGATGTTTTATTGGGTAAAGATTTGTTTACATGCTTTTATCTCTAATGCACCTTCTTCAAATCCTCAGAAGAATACAACTGATGAAATTGTTGTAAATATAAAATGTTGTTTCTACACATCAATTAAAATTATGAATTACTCTAGTTGAGAATGATCCATTAAAACAAAAGCAGTTGTTCTACAAGCTTAAGAGTTCTGATATTGCATAATGGTACTGTGTAATGTAATATTTCTATGGAGAAATTATTTTCTGGTATTGATGTTAGTTTTATAGAATGCCCTTATATGCTCTGTTCTATGGAAGGTGGAATTGGGGAATTATTAAATTTTTGTAAGTATTCATTTTGGGAATGAAATTCTTCTGCTGTTTTCCTTGTGTAGGTGAGGATGCATCTTTGCCTATCACCAGTGGAGGAAGCTACCAGGTGCTTGTAAACAATGTATTCTATTTCACGCAGCGTGTGGTAGATAAACTTTGGCAAGGGATGTTCAACAAGGAATCCAAGTTACTTATAGATTTCACACTCCAATTAATTGCACAGGTATGCTCACATGATTTTGTGTTTAAATAAAAATTTCTTTTGCTATGTAGACAGACGATACTTCCTATGTTTGTTTTCCTTTAAATATGTCTTTCCATAAAACATTTAGTAAAGATAGAAAAATTTATACACTCTGAAGAGAAACCTTTATGCTTTCCCTTCTCATGTTTAATAATAATAATAATAATACCTTTGGAAGGGACCTTGGAGGTCATCTAGTCCAACCCCCTATTGTTTCACTGAGTCAAAGTTATAGTAGTCGAATTGCTTTTTCACAACTTGGAAATGATCTCCTCTTAAAACCAATTGTCTCCTCCTAACTCAGTTGAATTGTCACAAGCAGCAATTTCTGTTGTTAAAGTCAGATCTTGTATCTGGCAATCACATTAGAGCAACAGGGGCAACTATTGCCCATCCTATAAAGCTTCTAAACAGTTGTGGCTTTCTTTAGATAGATGTGCTGGGGGGGGGGGAGTATGTTCTGCAGGTCTATCAAAAGTTTCATCCTATTTTAACTTATTTTCTCTTTCACAGGAAACAGTAAAAATGTGATTTTGCCAAGACCATTTAATGAATACCTTTAATAACAAGAGGCAGTGTTAGCAATAATTTAGTCTAATTTCTAAGATAATGGAACCTTATAATTTAGTAGAGGAAATTACTGCTAAAAAAATCTGCTTGAAAATACAAATAAAAGTGCACAATACTGTTAACGTTTTCTCTCTTTAAAATGTTTATTTGTGTGTTGTTGTTTTTTTAAGTCAAAAAGAAGATCTCAGGGATTATCCCTGGATGCTATTTATCACTGCCTGAACAGGACCATCTTGTACCAATTCTCAAGGCCACATAAAACGGTTCCCCAGCAAGTTGCTCTTCTTGACTCTCTAAGGATGCTGACTGTGAACCGAACCCTGATCCTAAGTCCCGCAAATCACGACCAAGAATTCATCAGCTGTCTGGCTCATTGCTTGATTAATCTTTATGCAGGAAGGTTAGTGTCCCAGCATGTATGCTTTGCACTTTTCTAGATTTAATAAAGGGTTTACATTGTGTAATCATCTTGAACAGGGGTTCTCAACCTTGGCAACTTTAAGACTTGTGGACTTCAACTCCCAGAATTCCTCAGCCAGCAAAGAAATTCTGGGAGTTGAAGTCCACAAGTCTTAAAGTTGCCAAGGTTGAGAACCCCTGGTCAAGATGATCAACATTAAGTTTTTTTTTTATAGCTGCGATTTATAAATCATAGCTCATATTTCTGATATTTGGGAAGGCAAAGTAGAGCAACCAATTCCTTGTAGAAATAGAGTTTTAATTCTGAAACGGCAACTGGAAATTAGATATCAACAGTAAAAAGACAATCACAAGCAGATTTTGTTGATATCTTTATATAGTATCAGTTTGGATGCTGTGTCAGGTACCAGTTTTTCGTATATTCCCAAATGCTTCAGATACCAGCTTCTAAATACTGAAATAATGCAGATGTATTGAGTTTGCAGAAGTGACAGAACTTCTGATCATAATTTGCCAAAGAAGCACATTATTAATACTTTTTCATCTGCTTCATATATAAAATATAATGTTTTCTGCAGATGCTAATTCCAGAGCTGGTTTTTTGGAAGTAGTAATATAGATAATTCTGAACCTTTTGTGATGATATATAACAATAATTTGTTCAGTTTGTTTGATCTAATGCAGAGGTAGGCAACCTTGGCTCTTTTATGACTCGTGGCTGGCTCAGGAATTCTGGAGTTGAAGTCCATGAGTCATAAAAGAGCCAAGGTTGCCTATCCCTGGTCTAGTAGTTAAGACAGCCAGCTAGAAAATTGGAAACCGTGAGTTCTAGGCCCGCCTTAGCCATAAAAGCTAACTGAATGATTTTGGGCCAGTCACTCTCTCTCAGCCCAATCCATCTCACAGGGTTGTCATTGTAGGAAAAAGAAGAAGAGTAAGGTGTGTTGGATACGTTCACTGCTTTGAATTATTTGTAAAAATGATAAAAGAGAAATACAAACGAATACAATAAAATAAATAAAATAATCTTAAACTACAGTTTGAAAATAGAACTTCATGTGTTACAGTAGTCTCTCCAATCAGTGAACTATCATTAATGTAATATTTTTAATTCAGCACTTGCCCACATGAGACATTTGCTAGGCCAGTGATGGCGAACCTTTTAGAGCCCGAGTGCCCAAACTGCAACCCAAAACCCACTTATTTATCGCCAGGTGCCAGGTGGTCGTGGCCCACTGGGTGGGCATGGCTATGGTCATGGCAGACTGGGTGGGTGTGGCCAAGGTGGGCGTGGTCACCTCGATGTTGCTCATGGGGAAGGACGCCTGTGGGGGCCGTCAGGGTTAGGGGAGATCCAGGGGGTCTCTGGCAGGTGGGAGGTGGGCAGGAGGCTCGTCCTGCGGGGTGAGGCGAGGCAGGGCGGGTGTGCCATTGCTGCAGGGCAAGGGGGGGGCGGGGCGGCTGCTGCCTGTCACCATTGGCCCCCGCACATAGAGGCCAGCGAGCACATGGGGGCCGACAGTATCCGTCAGCAGCCACAGCCTGCCGGCCCCTCAATCAGCGCATTCTGGGGCTCCACAGCCCACCGCCAGCAGTTCAGAGAAGCCACCTCTGAGCTGGACAGCCGGCCAACAGCTGAAAAGGCAATGCAGTGGATTGTGGCCAGGAAAAGGAGACCATGCGAGGTTAGGCTGGATGGGATGGGGTGGAGGGAAACCAGCCATACTGGGATGCATCCGGCCATGTGGGACCTCAGCGAGTTAGCGGGCAGCTGGTTGAATAGTTGCCATCTCAGGCATGGCGCATGTCCCCACAGAAAGGGTTCTGAGTGCCGCCTCTGGCCCGCGTGCCATAGGTTCACCACCACTGTGCTAGGCTGTTACCTTTTAATAATCCTAGACAGTTCACTGTTACAGCTTTCTCACTATGAGCTTCTTGTGATCTTCAGCAAATATGATAACTGTGTGTGTATTTATAAATT
Organism: Crotalus tigris; assembly: GCF_016545835.1. Classification (NCBI taxonomy): domain Eukaryota; kingdom Metazoa; phylum Chordata; class Lepidosauria; order Squamata; family Viperidae; genus Crotalus; species Crotalus tigris. Next base: position 637,048 of record NW_024096965.1, read on the forward strand.
CAGAAAACTGTCTGTTTATATCAGGACCAGCTCTCCTTCCCCCCCACAGCTTTTCTAAAGCAAATATCCCTCCTTCGCATCTAACCTTATTGGATGGTGTTTACAGCAGCTTAGAGGGCTTTGGTCTGGAAGCAGAGGCCAGAATGACCACATGGCATATCATGATACCTTCCGATGTTGAGCCCGATGGAGTCTACAGTCAAGATGTTGGTGAAGGTAACGAGACACTGTGAAGCAGTTAGCACATTAGGCTGAAATAGGAGTTAATGTTGCTTGTTGTGCTTCTCCCCTTTCCCAATTCTTTCCCTGATCTTTTAGCTACTTGTTAGAGAGTCAGTGGGGAACTATTTTCCAGTGGCTATGAAGAACACCTTGGAAATGCTAAACAGACTCCAGTTCACTGGATTGAAATTTAGGCTACAAGAGGCCTAACTGACAGCAAACAGTTTGAGAGTGTAAGATGGGGAAATGAACTGATGATAGGCTGCCTATCCACTTTAAATAGACCCTGCTAAGCTGCGGTCAGGAATGCATTAGAATTAGACATAAATCTCTGTCACTCAGTGAAATCTGTAAAAGCAGCAGACAAGCAAAAAGCATCTTGGTGAACAATAGCATTTTAGCTGCTGCTAGACACGTGGAAAACTCAGTGCCGACACTTGGCTGATCAGAGACGTGATTCCGTACTTGTTGTGGTTCCGGCTAATGAAACATTCCAAAGAACTTCCAGGCATTTATTTTCCTAAAAGTCTTTTATTGTTACAAAATGTCCGGCACAGGCACAAGGGAGGGATGCTAGGATCTAAGTTCTCTTCCTCTGAGCAGTTAAATTATCAGCATGTTCCCTCCCTAACTTAGCCCTCATATCTCACATTATCCAATTAGTATGAAGGTCAAATGTTTTCTTCCTCTTTCTTTCCCGGGCTTTACCCCCAGCCCCCCCTTCTGCTCTGTATTAACCCCATAATTACTAGACAATTCTACATATTGTCAAAAGCTAGAATATACAGTATTTGCAGCGTTGACACTTAGGATTTTTCTAACAGTGATGCGATCCCTTGAATCCCTATGTGTGGAATGGTGCATTCCCATTACATTTGAGTGGCTGGTTGTTTACCTAAAGCAGGGGTAGGCAACCTTGGCTCTTTTATGACTCATGGACTTAAACTCCCAGAATTCCTGAGCCAGCATGGCTCAGCTTAGAAACCTCTCCCTTTCCCCTCAGCATGGCTGGCTCAGGAATTCTGGGAGTTGAAGTCCACGAGTCGTAAAAGAGCCAAGGTTGCCTACCCCTGACCTAAGGAAAAGGTAATCTGTCAAATATTCAAGAACAGGTAATCCTCGAATTACGACCATTCATTTAGCGACTGTTCAAAGTTATAGCAACACTGAAAAACATGATTTACACGTGGTCCTTGCACTTACAACTACCACAGCATCCCCATGGTCACGGGATCAAAATTTGGGCATTTTGCAGTTGGCAGTGCCCCAGGGTCACACGATGCCATTTGTGAGCTTCCCAAACAGCTTCCAACAAGCAGTCAGTGATGGGAGCTGGATTCATTTAACAACACGATTCACATAATAGGTGCAGTGATTCACTTAACAACCATGGCAAAAAAACAGGTTGTAAAATTGGACATCACTCACTTAACAACCGCCTTGCTTAGCAGTGGAAATTCTGGTCCCAATTGTGGCTGTAATTCGAGGACTATCTGTACTAAGCTTTATATGACTCCAAAATTAGAGCTGAAAAAAGGCAGTCCTTTCTATAGGAAACTATTGAGTTAAACCATAAGCTTATAAAAATTGCATGTTACCATCTTTACTTTACATTAGTATCTTGCCATAAGATGGCATGGCAAGTCTCTGGCGTTAAAATTGATTGCTTTTCAAATAAACATTATGATACTACAGATAATTCCATGGATCATGTTGGCACTAATCTCTGCAAATTGTACAGCATTAACGCTAAAATAATGCTTAGATATTATATTTATTACATTTAACTCTCAGCAATTTTTCAGTGTCACGGTTCTGATCGTTGATCATAATTTTGTTACGTTCACGTGTATATATAGGTCGCCAACTTCTCCTTAAAGCTGTGAATCGTGTGTGGACAGAGTTGATCTACAGCAAGAAGCAGATTTTGGAAGAGGCCTTCAAAGTATCCCTTCCAGTCAATGACAGAGGCCATGTGGATATTGCAGTTACAAAGTCTCTTATTGAAGAAGCCAGTTTAAAATGTTGGCAGAATCATTTAGGTAAGAGCAAGGGAAAAGATCCAATGTTCCGATTTAGAACTTAGGATATAATGTGTTCTATGAAATGACGTTCAAAATGTTTTGAACTTAAAACATTTTATACTTGAAATGCCTCCAGAATATTCTGAATAGCCCATTTAGATTTTGAAACAATGACTTTGAACTTGAAATTGAGTGCTTTGAATTCAACATTTTTTTTAAATCAAACACACTCATAGTTCTAAGTGACCCCCCCAGCTCAACATTCTCCACATCTGTTGATTAACATTTTGAGAACATGGATGAAATATCTGGTGAAATTATTGAATTATTGAAACCAAACTTCAAGATCTATGTGCTTATGTTTGGGACTTATATTTGGGTCTTATAAGCGAGTAGATCCCTGAGGTTTTGTGGAAACAAAACTTCATTGGAAGCTTTGCAAAGTCCTAATACTTTGTAGGAGGACATTATATGGATTATATTATATTGTAATGATATATGGTAACGGTATATGGGGAGTTGTAAAGTAGAACTATTGCATTTTGATCAACTGTTTTATCTTCTAGCTCATGAAAAGAAGTGCATCAGTAGAGGAGAAGCTTTGATTCCAGCAACTCAATCAAAGCTATCTCGAGTCAGCAGTGGTTTTGGCCTCTCCAAGCTAACCGGATCAAGAAGAAATAGAAAAGAAAGTGGACTTAGTAAACATAATCTATCCACACAGGTATCTTACAGAATTAAAAGGCAAAGCAAATTCAAAATTAAACTAAACTGTTGCCTCTTACTCATTTAGCAACTTGTTCTGTGTTTTAACATCACTTCATAACTTGTTCATTTTGCTTCAGTGTATTCTGATGATATCCAGGACTGGCAATTTATAATCCTTCACATATTTTTGGACTTTATCTCAGTCATCTCAGACTATTGTTCTTTGTGGCTGTGGCTGATGAGCACTGGAGTCTGCTGGCATCTGAGGAGCTATTCTCTTCATTCTTGCCTTAATAAAGAGGTGAGGAACTATGGCCCTTTTATGTCTTGTGGACTACAACTCCCAGAATTCCTGAGCCAGCATGTCTGGCTCAGGAATTCTGAGAGTTGAAGTCCACAAGTCATAAAAAGGCCATAGTTCCCCACCCCTGCCTTAGAATGACAATCTAAATCTCATGAACTTGGATGACGATGCTGTTTAAGTTTTTTCCACTCTAGGTCTTTACATAAATCACCAATTCTGCATTGCAGAGTCCACTGAAATAAAATAAATGAGTTTTTTTTCCATTAAGTCAATTGAATAGGAATAAGTAGTCTTTATATAGCAGAAATTAACAATTTGTTTGCCAAATTTCCATTAAAAAGTAACAACCCTTTGTTGTTATTTTTCAGTACTATTCTTTATATTTTCAAGAATGGACCTTCTTCTGTCTACAATAATATTTTTATTCTTACCATTAGGAGATTTCTCAGTGGATGTTTACTCACATTGCTGTGGTTAGAGACTTGGTAGACATGCAGTATAAAGAATATCAAGAGGTAAGTGAAATTAATATCTGCCCTTCTCATTCTTCTGAACTGAGGGAGGCAAGACATGTAGCCCTAGCATGCATTTTAAGTAGAATGATATGCCGCATACAAATCTAATCCCAAAGGTGCTTTTTCAAAAGGCAACTAGACTTTCTTTGTTTTGCTTGAAGACATTTTGCTTCTCATCCAAGAAGTTTCTTCAGCTTCTTCTGAAGAACTGAAGAAGAAGCTTCTTTCAGTTCTGAAAAAAAAAGCACCTTTGGGACAACCATGACCTGGATAACTGAGAATCTCCATAGACATTGTCAAATCTAATAGTAAAAGCTCCTTCAAGAATAGATCCTAGTGTCAAAGTTCCAATAGACAAGACCAAACAAATCAGAACTCCGAGGCTTGAAACTTCCTCAAAGACCATGTTTATTGGTTACATAGTATCGGCACAATCAAAAGTGAAACCAAGTCTGAAGTCCCCTCCAAAACGAAACAATATTACAAAGATGAATTTCCCACCCCAATGCCATGCAATCAGCTACGTTCTCCAACAGAATAGCTTGGCAGGCTTTCTAACTAAATACTCACACACACCCCAACCGACAGGAATGACCTTGGTTCCCACGGGACAGCAAAATGTTTAGACTAGTAAAAATCCTCCGCACCTCCTCCCATTCTTGTGGCAACCTAGAATAAGGAAAATGGCTGCAGCCAGGTTCATTGTAGAGTTCACACCTAGCTTTGATTTTTAACTCCATGGGTAAGGTGGGTACCTAAATCTTCAACTGCAAATCTTTGAGGTTATTTTTTTATTTTTTAAAAAAAGTTCAAGCAGGGAATTGTGGTTTGTTCGTTTGTTGGTTTGCCTTACATCACGAGAGGTTTGCAGTAGAATTACTGTAGTTGAAGATGGCTAGCGATAAAATGGCAGTTAACCCTCTCCTTCCTTTTTCTAGCGCCAGCAAAACGCCTTGAAGTATGTGACAGAAGAGTGGTCTCAAATTGAATATGAATTGTTACGGGAGAGAGGATTGTGGGGCCCTCCCATTGGTTCTCACCTGGACAAATGGATGCTGGAAATGACAGAAGGGCCATGTCGGATGAGGAAGAAGATGGTACGAAATGACATGTTTTACGTGCAGTATCCTTACATGCCAGATACTGAACACGAGACCAATTTGCTGGTAAGTGCAAATGCATGAGAAAAACCTGTTTGTAGATTGGAACAGTCGTTAAAGCACTATTTGATTGCTTCTATCCTTGAACATTCATCATAATGACATCTGTAATGCCGCCAATGTTTATTGGCCATTAATATTTATTGCCTGTGGATTTATCAACGTTTGCTGGGAGTGAATTGCTGTTGGGTTATTGATACATGTTGATTTATCTCTAGAAGATAGTCACCGATAAATATTTGGAGTCGCTGCCTAAACCACATCAGCTTTATGGCGTTTTTCTCCCTCCAGTATCTTTTTCTAGAATTCGGTTGTTTAATATTTTTGCGTAGCTAAAGTGAAGTCATCTATGTATTGCTCCTTGTTCTGGTTGCAGGCCAGATCTATATATGTATGATGCCTCAAGACAGAAGGATGATTTATGATTTCCTTGTATTTATAGTCCTAGACAGGCAGCTATCCTTTACATTTAACTTGCTAGATTAAAAGGTAAAACAGATAGAGCTGGCCTGATAAAAAATATGTAGGAAGGTGATAATTCATTTTTGGACATTACAAGCATGGCTTTTAATAACCTGTTGTACTTGCAGACTGAAGATTGAAAGTATTAATTGTATTAATTGAGAGTTGGTAAAATACTACATAGATAGTCCTCGACTTATGACTATAATTGAGCCCAAAATTTATGTTGCTAAGCAAGACAGTTGTTAAGTGAGTTTTACCCCATTTTACGCTCTTTCTTGCCACAGTTGTTAAATGAATCGCCGCAGTATATTACATTAATAGTACAGGTAAGTGAATCCAGCTTCCCTACTGACTTTGCTTGTCAAAAGGTCACAAAAAGTGATCACATGACCTGGACATTGCAATTGTCATAAATATGAGTCAGTTACCAAGCGTCTGAATTTAGATCACATGACCACAGGGATGCTTTAATGGTCATGTGAAAATCTGTCAAGTCATTTTTTTCACTAAATGAACTGTTGTAAGTCGAGGACTACCTACAGTATATGTGCAATTCTTTCCTAGATTATTGATTCAGATGATATATCCATTTGCAGTTAAGTAGAGTTTAACCTCTATTGTAAGTATTTTTAATGGATCAGATGCTGAAGTGTCATTTTTTTCCCCTGCCTTGCAATCCATGATGCAGATAAAAGAAATGTTCAGTCTAGTATTTTGAAGGTTTGACCAAAATAGGTTCTGATAGTTTTAGCCAACTGAACATGTCATCATCACGCCAGAATTCTTATCTTAGTGTAATTTTATTTTCCCCTCATGTTTTTATATTTAATGCCCTATTTTCAGTTTGACTTCTCAAGTAAGGCTCCGGAGACATCTGATGATGCCACTCCTCAAAAGGTAAAAAAAAGAAAAAGATATCCATGGGTGGCCAAGTGGATAGAAATCTCTTTGCATGTTAGACAATCGTAACAAAACTTCCATGGTTGGCTTTTGTGCTTTCTCAGTAATTCTGTTGTTGTAAGATTAATGATCCACAGTAAATACACTTAAGGGGGTGTTGCTGTATTCTCTTCACGTCTTGATTTAATACAACGTTTCTCAACCTCAGCAACTTTAAAATGCATGGACTTCAACTCCGTACATATTGGCTAGAGAATTCTGGAAGTTGGAGTGCCAACATGCTGATTGGGAATTCTGGGAATTGCAGTCAATACATGCTGGCTGGGGAATTCTGGGAGCTAGAGTTCATACACGCTGGCTGGAGAATTCTGGAAGTTGAAATCCACACATCTTAAAAGTTTCTAAGTATGGGAAATGCTGATCTAATATGATGTCTCTAACTCTTTCTGTCTATGCTACACACTAATGGTTTGAGGTTGTATGGTGATAACATTTTCCTAATAGTTTCAGTTTCTAATTCCAAATCTAATTGATTATCTGAAAGTTCTATTTAGCTTTCAGTTGGCTGTCTCCATTATGCCTTTAGACTGCCAGGAGATTCTGTGCACCCAGCTAGATTTTCTTGAGATCATGTATTAATCCGCTTCATCTTTTAATTTAAATATTTTAAGAAACCTGCACGATACCGAAGAGCTATAAGCTATGACAGCAAAGAATATTATATGCGCTTGGCTTCTGGAAATCCAGCTGTCTTTCAAGATGCCATTGAAGAGAGTTCTGAAGGGGAAGCTACACAACAAGAGCCTGAGCATGGCGAAGATACTATCGCAAAAGTTAAAGGTTGTGTTTTTTTTCCCTTCAGACACTGATGTCTATTTAGCAAGCTAAAACTATCAGTGAAACCTTTTTTGGGGGTGGGGAGATAATTAATAGCAATAACACTTACTTATATACCACTTCATAGTGCTTTACATCCCTCTGTAAGCGGTTTACAGAGTCAGCATATTGACCCCCAACAATCTGGCTCCTCATTTTACTGACTTCGGAAGGATGGAAGGCTGAGTCAATCTTGAGCCAGTGAGGATTGAACTGCCAAACTGCTGGCAGTCAGCAGAAGTAGCTAATGCATTCTGACCACTGCACCACCAGGCTCAATAATGAACTATTATTTTATACAAACAGGCAAAAATGCATCATTTTTCAGCCAAAGAATCTCCAAGACTACACCAACACTGACAGGGCAAGCCAGTGGGATATAAATTGAGAGCAGTTCTTTACTAGCACTGATGTTACCAAATTTGGATAATGAAACGTTTGCAAGAAAACAGTCAAGTTCAGAGAGCACCAAGGACCCCTCATTTCAATCCTGAGCTACAGATATTCTCCTTTATTGAATCATTTTTACATTTCTAATTTAGGGCCAAGTTGGATTTTTTAGCTGAAACATTTTTCTTTAACATGCGATCAGTATCCAAAGGCAGTCATGGTATTTTATTAAGAACATGATCCTCTAATTCGTAAAGAGCCATAAAATGTTGCAAAGGTAGTTGCATTTTTTTTTTTTTACTTCTATTCCAGTGGTGGCGAACCTATGGCACAGGTGCCAGAGGCAGCACTCAGAGCCCTCAGCTGGATTTTATAAAACCTTTTCGCTTTAGGCCTGCGCCGCGTTTGCAAAAAAAAAGGTTCAATCAATCAGTCAATTTCAACTTCTTGCGGGAAAAAAAAAAAGATCTTGCAAAGTTGGAATTGATTGATTGAACTTTTCAGTCCCACCCAATCTGCTGTTACCACCGCAGCCACGCCTACCCAATGGGCCACACCCACCCAGTGGGCCACACCCACCCGGCACCCGACGATGCATAAGTGGGTTTTGGGTTGCAGTTTGGGCACTCGGTCTCTAAAAGGTTTGCCATCACTGTTCTATTCTATTATCCTTTCTTTTTTGTTTATATGGATGGACAAATCTACTGCTTGCCAAGGCCAAATTTCTAAACCTTTCCCATCCATCTGTAGCTTTTACTCTATCACAAGATCCATGTGTGAACTAGTCAGTTCACATTTTTATCTTACTTTCCTTTATGGTGCTCAAGATCTGATGTCCTCATCTTATACCCAGAGCAGGCTTCTTCAGTAGCTTAAGAGGACAGATTGTGATTTGCCAAGCTCATTTACTAAGTATCACCGCTAAGCAACACAATGGAACTATTGACTGCCTTTGACCAAATAGCTCTTAGCTTTTATTGGATCAGCTGCACTGAAATTTTATCTTCTGATGGAGATGATTTTTTACAGGCATGGCCATAAATCTCAAAAGTACAGTAAAAGAGACATTTATTTCAGCTGCTGATTTGCTGATTTGCAGCTCTACTCAATTATCGTACAAAGCTCATGTGGTTGATGCATTTGTTATACAATGCAGGTCTTGTTAAACCACCATTAAAGCGGTCCCGTTCTGCACCTGATGGGGGTGATGAGGAGAACCAGGAGCAACTCCAGGATCAGATAGCTGAGAGCAGCTCAATAGATGAAGAGGAAAAAACTGATAACACAACTTTGCTTCGACTGCTTGAAGAAGGAGAGAAGGTACATAATATTGACATCTGTTCTATATATCACAAGATCTTCTTTCTGAATATAGCAATAGCACTTAGACTTATATACCGCTCCGTAGTGCCTCACAGAAATCTCTGAGCAATTTACAATGTCAGCATATTTTCCCCAACAATCTGGGTCCTCATTTTACAGACTTCAGAAGGATGGAAGGCTGAGTCAACCTTAAACCCCGTCAGGATCAAACTCCAGGCAATGGACAGAGTTTGCCTGTAATTCTGTGTTCTAACACTGCACCACCAGGGCTCTTATAATATATTATATAATTACATATAATTCCACTAGATTCCTTTCAGAAAATTGGACATCCGCTTTCAGATTAACATGGACCTAAGTGAGATCTTACAAAAGGAAGAATCTTTTTACCAAGTCGTCCTATTAATTGAGACAGAATGTTCCACAGGAAATCCTGTTACAACTGTGAATACTAATGAATACTAATACCCTAGGGATTGATTTAATCTCCAATTAAGCTCTTCCCTTTACTTGCTTGCCATAAGAATAATTAAAGTTATTCTTGAGAAACAATATTAAATTAGGTGTCAGTGGTTCACTGAACTTTAAGCTCCTCTTTGTCTGCTAAGCTCCTTTAAATATATTTATATCAAGGTTGTCTAGAAAGTTGATGGAAAATAATGACCAGATTTCCAGAGAACTGCTGAACAAGCTTTGTATATATAAGCATGCATAAAACTAGAGATGATGGATTTAAATATTTTAAATAAAATATATTATTAATGTACTTCAAATATAATATTACTAATAAAATTTGTAACAAATTAGTTTTGATTTTGTAGAATTAATTGCTCCATATTTTGTTTTATTGGAAGTAAAATAATAATCTTAAATCATCTCTTTCAAGGTAGCCAGTTTATCCAAGATTGTCATATTTTTAATAGCTTGGTATTTTTTGTTCTTTTTGGATAGATTGCTAAAATAGTGTCATTTACAGTTTTAATCCATCAAGTGTATCTAGGTATTTTACACAATTTGTTATAAAAAATATTTTGAATATTTTGATGCAGCACTGAATTATATTTTTAAGTTATGTTTTCATATTCAGTTATTACTAGCCTTTATACACTACATTTTTATTATCTTTTTTACCATATATTTGAAACCCAAGTTAAATTATTTTATGTTCCATTAACATTTTCATAATTGTTCACACTCAAATAGTTTATTTTCAGAGTTTATTTTCAGAGAGCCCAATATACTTTGAGTTTTCAATAGTTCATGGGATTTCTGCAACTATCCACCAAATTCATTGGTTTAAAGTCAAGTGTAGGAGGAGAAGCAGCAGAGCCAGGGGGTGGAGTCAAGAGAGGACTCAGCCTAGAATCATTATATGTCCACAAACACCCACCCACCCCAATTCTGTTGACTCTTAACTAGCACCAATTTAGTGGTAACCAGCTGGGAAGGTCACAAATGGTGATTACATGATTCCAGGAGAGGGTAACTATCATAAATATACGACTGTTGCCAAATGCCCAAATTTTGATCATGTGACCATGGGGATGCTGCAACAATGGTAAGTGTGAAAACTGGTCTAAGTCACTTTTTCAGTGCCGTTGTAACTTGAGGGCTATCTCTATTCATTATACTTGAAGTTAAATGCTCAGAGGATTCTTCTTCCTTGAAATTTCATCTTGAATTAAAACAATTTTCTTCCAAAACCAAACGGGGAAAAAAAAGATATAATATTTTACCTGCTCTTGATTAAATAACGGGTTTTATTACAGATACAACACATGTATCGTTGTGCCCGGGTTCAAGGACTGGACACCAGTGAAGGACTTCTTCTCTTTGGAAAAGAGCACTTTTATGTGATTGATGGATTCACCATGACTGCTACACGGGAAATACGGGACATTGAGACCCTGCCTCCAAAGTGAGTTACAGTAGTGGACAGTGCAAGAGAACAATGTTAGATATGTGAAAATTTATATGTAAAAATGTACCAAAACTGCTCTTAATTCCAGTCATGGTAAGATGAGATAAATAATGGAGAAAATATGATGAAAAAGAACATTGAAACAAAATGAAGAAAGTAAGATCTACTGAACATCATTCGAGACTGACATTTTCACTTATACCTTCCATCTTACTTTCTCACTTTCCACAGTATGCATGAGCCCATAATACCCCGAGGCGCAAGACAAGGTCCAAGTCAGCTCAAAAGGACATGCAGTATATTTGCCTATGAAGATATCAAAGAAGTGCACAAGAGAAGATACTTGTTGCAGGTGGATATGCAGGACCATGTTTGTTTGATACCTAAAAAAATCCTGTGTGTTTAATGGGGAATAATATTTTATAGATAGGACTGCCTATAGGTCTTTTTGTCTGTTTCATTCAAGCAAAGAGAAAGCCTGTAAATTCATTTCCTGGCTGAATAAAAAAAGTCAGCTGCTTGGAACACGTTTTTAAAAGATATTTTCTATTACAGCCAATTGCTGTTGAAGTATTCTCAGGTGATGGACGCAACTACCTGCTGGCTTTTCAAAAAGGAGTGAGAAATAAAGTCTATCAAAGGTACTATAAATTGTTTCTCGGTTGAATATCTGCAGCTAACGTGTAGCAAGTGATAATATGACAGTGTAACATTTATTTAGTTAACCGAGTTCTCTTGTTTAGCCTCTCTTACGGCTTTTTTAACAATTAAGATCTTGCGGTCAAGAAATCGATATACTGTATGCAATAAGACAAGTGTGTATAACCCAGTACAGTCAACCTGTTGTCATGGGCTACAATATAAGTGTCTCTTCCAAAACACATTTCTCCTATAGAAAAACTGAACCTTGCTGGAGAGTCAAAGAAGAGTGAAGAAATATTAAATAAGAGTTCCCCTTTGTTAAAAATAAGACTTTTTTTGTTTGAATTTACACCGAATAGTACATATTTTCTTTCATTAAGCATTTGTTAAGCAAGTAAATTTGTACAGGTAGTCCTTGACTCACGATCACAATTAAACCCCAGATTTCTGTTGTTAAGTGAGACATTTGTTAAGTAAGTTTTGCCCCCTTTTACGACCTTTCTTGCCACAGTTGTTAAGTGAATCACTGCAGTTGTTAAGTTAGTAACAGCGCATCTAGCTTCCCCATTGACTTTGCTTGCTGAAGGTTGCAAAAGGCAGATCATATGACCATAGGACACAGCAATGGTTATAAATACAAACCAGTTGCCAAGCATCTGGATTTTGGTCACATGATCATGGGCAGGGGTGGCTCAGGAGTTCTGGGAGTTGAAGTCCACAAGTCATAAAAGAGCCTACCCCTGATCATGGGGATGCTACAAAAGTGGTAACTGTGAAAAATGACCATAAATCACTTTTTTTAGTGCTGTTGTAACTCCGAATAGTCACTAAATGAACTCTTGTAAGTTGAGGACTACCTATATTAAAAATGGAAACAATGATTTGTTAATTTGTTGCTACTGAATTGCTGTCCAATTCTAATTGGAATATATAGTTTGCTAATTGCATTGTTTTCTTAATTTTAAACAGGTTTTTGGCCGTAGTTCCATCTTTAACTGACAGCTCAGAGTCGGTCTCTGGACAACGACCTAATACCAGCGTAGAACAAGGGTAATCATTTACCACTGACTGCTTCTGTGTAACACAACTCAAATCTCAGTTTATAAGCAAATCTTCTCACACATTGGCTAGAGTTAAAAAAAAAAGTATTCAGCTAAATTATAATTTTCTATTTTTCATCCAAACCAGAAACTAGTATCAGTATTTATTGTCAGTTTATTAAGTCAAAATATAATTGTTACAATACTGATATTATTGTGACTCAGTTTCAAAATGTAATATTTAAGAATAAATTGCTGAATTTCACTGTCTTTATCTAACACATATTGTTCTAAGTACATGTAAATAAAGCTAATTTTGAGAATTTTTTTTTTTTTGAAAAACAATTGTTCATAAAGTACTAATTAGTGGATTCCTTTCTTATATTATTCATTTTCCAGAAAATGGGACAATTTTTCTTAAATATTCACCAGATCAAACACACTGTTTACTGGCTATATCTAGACCAGTGTTTCTCAACCTTGACAATTTTAAGGCATGTGGAATTCTGGGAGTTGAAGTCCACATGCCTTAAAATTGTCAAGGTTGAGAAACACTGATCCAGATACTGGTCATTTCCTATGAGCTTATAGCATGTCTTCTCCAATAGTTCTTTTAAAATAGATAAAACAGATTTTCCCAAGATCAACCAATGAGATTTGAAATTTGAACTAGGGATGAGAGATTTTTTTCCCCTATCTCAATATCATTGTTGTTGTTGTTAATTGCGAAGTCGTGTCCGACCCATCGCGACCCTATATCTAAATAAAATTATTCAGACCAATTCTGAATAAAATTAATTGAAATCCAAGTTTTCATGAATTAGTGACACTTCTGGATTTGAATGGTATCCTGTAAAATTAAGCATTTGTATTAATTAAAATAAGTATGTTTGTTCCTTGCCATTTTTGTACTATTAAATTTTTAATTCTGTTAATTCAGTGGGTTAAATTTTCTTCATTAGATCTGGCTTGCTGAGCACTCTTGTAGGGGAGAAATCTGTTACACAAAGATGGGAGGTAAGCATAAATAGTTTATTTAAATTTTACATCGAGGTGAAACAGAATATTGAAAATGTAATCTTGGAGTTTTATTTTCATGTTATATAAAGGAGTAGACAAATTCATATTTTGATGTTTTGTAATTGGCAAATGAACTCAAATGCTGGTATCTCTCTTCTCTCTCCCCCCCCCCCTCCCTGTCCTCTCTCTATCTCTCAAGAGAGGTGAAATCAGTAACTTCCAGTACCTGATGCACTTAAACACTTTGGCGGGTCGATCCTATAATGACCTTATGCAGTATCCTGTCTTTCCGTGGATCCTTGCTGACTATGATTCAGAGGTGAATACAGACTCCAGTAGAAAACAAGAGCAATTTACATTCTCTTAAAATGTGACGTTCATTCTTAATTGACGAATCTTCACGGTTGAAATTTTATTTATTTATTTATTTATTTATTTATGAGACTTATATACTGCTTTAAGTGCAAGCACTTTCTAAGCCAGTGGTTCTCAATCTGTGGGTCGGGACCCCATTTGGGGTCGAACGACCATTTCACGGGGGTCGCCAAACAAGGCTGTCCGCCATTTTTTTCCCCTTTTCTTTGGCCACGCCCCTGGCACCTGGTGATGTATAAGTGGTTGGGGGTCACCACAACATGGGGAACTATATTGTGGGGTCACGGCATTAGAAAGGTTGAGAACCACTGCTCTAAGCGGTGTACACCAGTAAGCAATGTATATATATATATTTACATTGCCCCCAACAATCTGGGTCCTCATTTTACCTACCTCGGAAGGATGGAAGGCTGAGTCAACCTTGAGCCGGTGAGATTTGAACCGCTGACCTGCTGAACACAGTCAGCTAAAGTGGCCTGCAGTACTGCACTGTAACTGCTGCGCCACCTCGGCTCATAAAAATGAATTAATAACGTTCAATAATAAAGTTGGTGGTTATAGTTATAACTGTGTTATTAATATTGTTAGTGAATTAATTATCAATTCGTAGTGAGATTTTGAACTTAAAAGTGTTAGAAGTCCAACAGTAATCATGGTTCATGTCAGAGAATTACTGTAAATCCAAGATGGATTTCTCTGGCCTATCAAATATGGTTGGAATCTTCCTCTAATTAACAGTCTTTGCTAATCCTTAGATGGATTTTATTTCGTCTTCTCTTCAAGGAATTGGATCTTAGCAACCCAAAGACATTTAGAAACTTGGCCAAGCCAATGGGGGCCCAGACTGATGAGAGATTAGCTCAATATAAAAAGCGCTACAAAGACTGGGAAGATCCTAACGGTGAGTTGTTAGCTGTGTGAATTTGTCTATACAGGTAGTCCTCGACTTAACAACAGTTTGTTTGGTGACCGTTTGAAGTTACAAGGACACTGAAAAATCTGACTTATGACCATTTTTTCACACTTACGACCATTGCAGGATCCCCATGATCTGTGACCAACATGCCAACGCTTGGCAAGTTACTTGTATTTATGACGGTTGCAGTGTCCTGGGGTCACGTGATCACCTTTTGCGACCTTCTGGCAAGCAAAGTCAGTGGGGGAAGCCCTTTTCACTTAACAACCGTGTAGCTGACTTAACAGCTGCAGTGATTCACTTAACAACTGTGGCAAGAAAGCGTAAAATTGGGGCAAAACTCACTTAACAAATGTCTCACCTAGCAACAGAAATGTTGGGCTCAATTGTGGTTGTAAGTCGAGGACTACCTGTATATGCACCTATTTATTCTTTTTTAAAAAAATATTATCTTTACTCTTTTATGAATCATGCTAATTTATATCTAAATAGCAGTTATTACATTAATATTTCAAACAGATAAGCAAATTGTTCTAGCTAATGAACTTAGGTTTTGGAATTTTGACTCATGTCATGGACATCATAAAAAAGTGGCTGTGATTATATTGCGGTTCTATAAAAAGAACAGCCAGTTTCTCACTGAACCATTAAGCAAATTTGAAGCAAACCCAAATCCTGCTACTTTGCATTTACAAAGTATTTGCGGAAATCTATTTCAGTGAAAGATAAGCTTTGTGTAAAGTAACTTATGCAGCTGTGGTTCAAATTAAAGCTCTAATCTAGTAACTCCTAAGGTCCCTGTGGTGGGAATAAATATGGGTGTTAATTGTCAGATATTTCTTCACTTAGAACATTGCTTTTCAAACTAGGTAACTTTAAGCTGTGTGGACGTCACATCCCCAAATCCATGCTAGATAGGAAATTCTGGGAGTTGAAGTCCAAATATCTTAAATTTGTCAAGATTGAAAAACACTGACTTAGAAGCATTTCTAGTCAATTCTTTCCAAATTAAATTTAAAAAAGAATCACAGTATCCTAAATTTGTAAAAACCACGTTTCAGGGTGAGCCTTTGGATTCACATGCTAACCCCCCAAAAAAAATCCTTCAGGATTTAGGATAGCCTACTTACCAGCATAACTCTTCCCCATTCATTCTCTGTGCCATAGATACTCTTCCATTATGTATTAAATCAAGAGATAAATGAATTAATGGAACTAAAACTGGAATGATCTATTATTTATAAGCTGCATCTACCCCAGTTTATGTTTTGGAACAGAATTGACATGGGGACATTGAAACAATAGAAAGATAAAATACAGGATATGTTTTCTAAACCAGGGGCCTCCAACCTTGGCAGCTTTAAGACTTGTGGACTTCAACTCCCAGAATTCCTCAGCCAGCCAAGCTGGCTGAGGAATTCTGGGAATTGAAGTCCACAAGTCTTAAAGTTGCCACGGTTGGGGACCTCTGTTCTAAACCATCAGAGCATTATTGTAATATTAACTATGCTGTGACTTATTTTTGTCCTATGTTAATTAAAAAGCTATACAATTTCCATTTGGTTTCAGGTATTTTATCTAGTATAATTACTTCTGGGAATCAAACCTGGTAATCTTCCTAATGAAAGAGAGAATAGGAATGTGGTTTTTAGGGATATTGCTGCAGCACCATTGAAGAACCTCTGAACTGAATTTCTTTGATATATTACATTGCATTCCCCCAAAATCTCTAAGCTTATTCATTCACTGAAGCTAGTAAAACAGTCATTTCTACCTGTTGTTCCATTCATGCTTTTATTATACTGTTTTCTTTCAGGTGAAACCCCGGCCTATCATTATGGCACTCACTATTCATCGGCAATGATAGTAGCTTCATATCTCGTGCGAATGGAACCTTTCACTCAGATATTTTTAAGACTACAGGTAAAATGTATAGCTCCCTTCTGTGTTTTCAAGTGCTTGATTTGCAGCATAATTCTGCATAATTAAGTCTCCATCAGTGCATTGCTCCATGTAGCCATTTGTCCCTCTTAAACCTTTATTGCACTTGTTATACTTTATTGCACTTGTTATACTTATATATCATGCCAGAAAGTTAGGAGTTATGTGTTGCAGCCACATTGTGTGTGAATTTGTTTTTAGATGCAAATTAATCCTGCAGCCTTTGGAGTAAATCTCATCGAAGGTAGAGCATTTTCTCGACTTACGACGACAGTTGAGCCCAAAATGTCTGTTGTTAAGCGAGATATTTGTTAAGTGAGTTTTGCCCCCATTTTACGGCCTTTCTTGCCACTGTTGTTAAGTGAATCACTGCAGTTGTGAAGTTAGTAACACAGTTCCTCATTGAGGTTGTTTGTTAGATGGTCGCAAAAAGTGACTACAAGACCCCAGGACATTGCAGCCATTATAAATATGAGCGGCTAAATTCTAAGCACGTGACCACGAGGGTGCTGCAGTAGCCATAAGTGTGAAAAATGGTCATAACTCACTTTTTTTAGTGTCATTGGTCACTAAATGAACTGTTGTAAGTTGAGGGCCACCTATATAAATAGACGGGTGGTATAATGATGAATTTCCGAGAGTTGAAAATGTGGGCATTCATGATATTAAATCATCATTATCTCAATCAGAGTTAGCTGCATAAGATAAAAACATTAACCCCTCCTGGGTCAGGCCAAGGCCCCCCTCAGTCCATCCATCTGCCTTGCACAGTGGCCAAGCAGATACCTTTGGAATAATCCCAGGTAGGACATAGACATATTCTTTTTTTCCATTTGTCCGTCTGCAACTGGCAGCTGAAATACAGGTGGTCCTCAACTTATGACCACAATTGAGCCCAAACTTTCTTTTGCTAAGCAGGACAGTTGTTAAGTGAGTCACACCCCATTTTTTAAATCTTTTTGCCATAGTTGTTAAGTGAATCACTGAAGTTGTTGAGTGAATCACGTAGTGATTAAGCAAATCTGTCTTCCCCCATTGACTTTTCTTATCAGAAGCTCCCTAAGAAGGTTCCAAATAACAATCCCAGGACCCGGATATCATGCAGCCATCATAAATACATGCCCAGTTGCCAAACACCCAACCTTTGATCCCGTGACTGTGGGGGTGCTGCAATGTTCATAAGTGTGAAAACTGATCATAAATCACTTTTTAAGTGCTGTCATAACTTTGACCGATCATTAAACGAAAGATTGTTAGTCAAGGAGTACCTGGACTATCCCCAATCAAACAGTGACATTGAATCCCAAAATTAATAGTCCTTGATAGATCTCTTTTCAAAATGATTGAGCTTTTTTATGTTTTGCAGCTATCTATTTACTTATAAATCATAATGACTGTATTAATCTAGCATTAGAGAAGTGAATTTATGTGATTTATTTTGCGAGTGGTGAATATATTATTGAATTAGTTTTCTACCCTCTGTTTTTGTTCTCTAAAATTTTGCTGGTCATTGAATACATATTATTGATTGATCTTTACCAGGGGTAGGCAACCTTGGCTCTTTTATGATTCGTGGACTTCAACTCCCAGAATTCCTGAGCCAGCATGGCTCAGCTTGGAAACTCTCCCTTTCCCCTCAGCATGGCTGGCTCAGGAATTCTGGGAATTGAAGTCCAGGAGTCATAAAAGAGCCAAGGTTCCCTACGCCTGAGCTAGGCTCACCTGCTGCTCTGATCCTCGACTTATATGGGAGGAGAAGAAAGATGGGTATTATTTTTATTATTATTATTATTTATTTCAAAGTTACAATGAAGATATCCTTTTCCTTCCCTAGGGTGGTCACTTTGACTTGGCCGACAGAATGTTTCACAGCGTGCGGGAAGCCTGGTATTCTGCATCTAAGCACAATATGGCGGATGTCAAGGAGCTCATCCCAGAATTCTTCTACCTCCCAGAGTTGTTGCTTAATTCTAACAACTTTGATCTAGGTGAAAAAAAAAACTTATTTTCAGTTACAGGTAGTCCTCAACTTACTTTCCCAACTGGAACCAGAATTTTCCTGAGATAAGCTAAATTGGATGGTTCTGTGGAAGTGGTAGGTGCACGTGAAGTTTCATTTGCACAGATGGCAGGTGCCTGTGCTCACCACTCGTGCAAGTACAGCTGCTATGCGCACTCGCTCACAACTTGTGCATCCCAGTTCTGAACAGACTGCAGCCCACTAGTGAGACATAGCCCAGGAGTTGGGGACCCTTGGTTTAGATAGAGGTGTGCAAAAACTAGACCAGGAACTCTTTGTGGTACATTTGTGACTGGTTTGCAACAAATCACCTAATAATGTCATGACAATAGTTTAACAATAGGAACCACCTACTTAAGTTTATTTTATTTTAAGTAAAAATAGCTTGGAAGTAACTAGAAAGGGGCTGAGAGTTTAATACAGTTCCCCCAAATAAGAACAAATCCTTAATCTCTGACTTAACTTGAAAGCAACATATTCTTTAATTGTGTATTTTCTTTGTACTAAGCGCTAGGTATTGGATCTTGACATTCTGAAAAGAAAATAAAACATATCAAGACCCGCGTACCAGGATTGGTTTCAGAAAACAAAATTAGCATTTTATGCTCCTCTTTTATAGGCAGAATATTATTCAAATTTCCCAAGGAGGCAAGCAAGTACAATGAATTATGCAGTAATAAAGATATAAATATATTTTTGTTTTATAGGTTGCAAACAGAATGGCACCAAACTTGGAGATGTAATCCTTCCTTCATGGGCAAAAGGGGATCCCCGTGAATTCATTAGAGTACATCGGGAGGTAATACAACTTTCTGTTTTAAAAACAAGAGAGAGAAATTTAAAAAAGAATAGGCAGACACACTGGCTTTCATCCAATATTCGAGTTGTGTTGTAATAAATTGAGAGAGACAGTTTGGTGTAGTGGTTAAAGTGCTGGTTTAGAAACAGGAGACTATGTGTTCCAGACTCTGTGATCCTGCCTTAGGCATGAAAGTTGACTTGGTGACTTTGGACCAATCACTATGAGTTTTAGTCCTGCCATAAGCACAGAAGCCAGCTGGGTGACTTTGGTCCAATCACCAGGAGACTATGAGTTCCAGCCCCGCCTTAGCCATGAA
The DNA here is from genome assembly GCF_016545835.1 of Crotalus tigris. Taxonomy (NCBI): domain Eukaryota; kingdom Metazoa; phylum Chordata; class Lepidosauria; order Squamata; family Viperidae; genus Crotalus; species Crotalus tigris. The sequence goes on from NW_024096965.1 coordinate 656,928, forward strand.
AGCCAGCTGGGTGACTTTGGTCCAATCACCAGGAGACTATGAGTTCCAGCCCCGCCTTAGCCATGAAAGCCAGCTGGCTTTGGGCCAATCCCTCTCTCAGCCCAACTCTTCTCACAGCGTTGTTGTGGGGGAACTAGAATGAGGAAGAAATATGTATTTCTTACATATGTTCATTGCCTTGTGTTACTTATAAAGTAATAAAAGAGGGATAGAAATCTAATAACTATTCCAGCTTACATTTTTGCTCAGATAAAATATGGAATGAATTACTCTCTTTTCTGGAAAAATAATCCTTGGGTGCAGGCAAGTCGCCCTGTTTCTTTAACTCTTACTCATTCGTGGTAAATAGAATAGGTTGTCTCTATGTAACCTCCACATTTTAAATTGCAGGCTTTGGAGTGTGATTTTGTGAGTGCACATCTACATGAATGGATTGACTTAATTTTTGGCTACAAACAGCAAGGGCCAGCTGCAGTAGAAGCTGTCAATGTGTTCCATCATCTCTTCTATGAGGGGCAAGTCGACATCTACAACATCAATGATCCGTTGAAAGAAACAGCTACCATTGGATTCATTAATAATTTTGGGCAGATACCTAAACAGGTAGTATTTTTTGAAAGAATTGATTTTTAACTCGCAGTTTGGGAGCTCTGTAAGTCTTATGTTTTCCCCAACCCGCTGCCTTCTAGATACGTTGGGATTTTGGTAACTATAGCAACTCCAGGCTCTGTAGCTTTAGAAGTACCAATAAAGGAGAACATTTGTAGCTCAGGGTTGAAATGAGGGGTCCTTGTTGCTCTCTGAGCTTGGTTGTTTTCTTGCAGATGTTTCATTATCCAAACTAGGTAACATCATCAGTACTAGTAAGGGGACATCTACAGTGCTAATTAGACATATAGACATCAACAATATCTACATGTCAATACAAAAGAGAACAAAAAGACCAACACACCTCACCACCACCAATCAACACCCAGTTGAGCATAGATTAACACCAAATTAACATCAGACCAATAATCAAATAAACAATACCCCAATCAAGGAACTGCCAGACAAGCCAACAGTAAATAGCCCAACTAAAGACTTTCTAAGAGAGTGATGGCGAACCTTTTAGAGACAGAGTGCCCCAAAACCACCCCGCCCCCACTTCACCCCCACCCTGCTCTGCCCCCACACCACCTGCAGGGCCACCCACTGCCTCCACGATCCGCCACCGTAGATCACCCAGGCGGCCTTGCAGCGCCATGGTGGCCATGCCCTCTGCCCGCGCCCCGCAGGATCATCTGCGTGCAACGGGGCAAGAAGGTGGAGTCTTGTCCCTGCTACCCAGCTGCCATGTACTTGGCTGCACTGCTCCACATGGGCCGCACCCGGGGGCGACTCTCTGGGGGGGCTTTTGGTGAGGAGAGGGCCATGGGGGGAGGCAGGGCTGGGGCGACAGCATGCATGCCCACAGAGAGGGCTCTGAGTGCCGCCTCTAGCACTCGTGCCATAGGTTCGCCACTAGTGCTGTAAGACCATCCCTGCCAACATTGGCAGGGCAAACCACTAGAGCAGTGGTTCTCAACCTGTGGGTCGGGACCCCATTTGGGGTCGAACGACCATTTCACGGGGGTCGCCAAACAATGCAGTCCACCATTTTTCCCCCTTTTCCTTAGCTGTGCTACTCCCTTTTATTCTATTGGCTTTTGAAAGCCAATAGAATAGACTCTCTTGAATAGAGTCTAATTCTATTGGCTTTCAAAAGCCAATAGGAATTATCCAGGCTGTCTCTGCCCTGCTGAGCCCTCCAAAAGTCCCATTCTGCAAATGGTGCTGCACCAGTTGAGTAGTCCTCAACTTACGACCGGTTGGGGGTCGCGGCATTAAAAAGGTTGAGAACCACTGCACTAGAATATAAAGTGAGAGCAAGCCCTACTAGCATTGATGACGTTACCTAGTTTGGGTAATAAAACGTTGGGTAATGAAAACAACGCAGCTCAGAGAGCACCAAAGACCCCTCAACTTTAGGAATTTCTGGAAATTACAACTGAAATTCTTCAGAAAAGCACTGAGCCAGAAGCTTGTTACATTGTACAGCTCCAAGGGAAGAAGAAAGAAAATCTCATAGCTGTGTTTATTGTAATTTTATGTTGAAACATTTATTCTCAGATATTTTGACTCAACAGTTAATTCATGATACTGCAAATGGGCCATCTTCTTGAATTCAGTAGCGGCGTATACTTGATTAGGAACATCACTGCATGGCGATATAACCAGGTTAAAGGTCAACGGCAAGGAAAAACAAGGAAACCCAGACATCAGTTGTCCCCCAAAATAGCCAGGAATCTAGCCTCCCTCAAAATTTTGATAACCCAACCAAAAATAGTTCTCACAGAACGATACCATGTGATATCAGGATATGCCTGCTTTTTATGCATTCTGTTACTGTATGCGTAGTAGCCCAATATTTCAAGCAGAGTCTTGTTGTTCTTCCTTGCAGAAATACTGGGGAATTGATTAAGTTGTGTTTGGGCAGGAAAAAGAGAAGTTAAATAAAAGCAGGTACTTGCAAAAAAAAGAGTTATGACACTGACACCTTTTGGACGGCATTTCTGCAAACTAGGCCATTTTACTGCAAATCTGTCTAATCGTGGTATTAAGCCTGCAGTGTTCTCTTTCCTACAATTGCAGTTATTTAAGAAACCTCACCCACCAAAACGAGTGAGAAGCAGAATTAATGGAGAAATGAGCGGAATTTCTGTTCCCCCTGGCATTACAAATGACAAGATTTTTTTTCACCATTTAGACAACTTGAAGCCTTCCCTTGCACCGGTAAAAGGTAGACACGATCCTTTTCCTTACTCTTGGTTTATTTCAATATTCATAGTCTGCTTTGCTGTTCCTTCTCCCACAGTTACATTTTTCAGTGGAGGTACCCGGCCTACCATTTCAAATTTAAATATTTACTTACTTTGATTTCATATATAGATGTAATCCATTTTAGAAACCAACCTTATAATGTATATACTACTGACGATTGATTATGCTTTGTGCTATTTTGGTTGCAGGTTTTTTTTTTTTAGTAATTTAGAAATACGGCATGCATCCTTCAAAGATTTGTTTTAAGTGATTTTAGTTATTGTTTTTATCCACTGTTTGCTTTAATTAATCCCTGTCCTTCGTCTCTATAAACCGCTCCAACACCTGGTATCTTTTTCACCACTCATAATATTAAACTGAAACTTGATTCTTAAGCCAAGTTTCTGTTTAACAAATTTCTGTACCATACTCAAGCACTTGGTATATTTGGAAAGTTCCTTTTTCAGTTGCTGATGGTTATAAAATAGTTATTTTATATTTTCAAAATAACTAAAATAATTGAGAATATAAAAAGTCTACCAGAAATAAATGTTAAGTTTATGTGAACTATTTAGGCATTTATACAGGTAGTTTTCGACTTAACAACCGTAACCGAGTCCAGAATTACAGTCATTAAGGGGTTCACCGGTTGTCATGTGACCGGACCTGAGTTTACAACATTGTTTGCAGCAGTTGCTTATCCAGTGAGCATTTGCCAGACAGTGGAAGTAAATGTCAAAAAGAAACTGTCAAAAAACATTGAAAATTATGATCACTTGACCACGGGACACTGCAAACAGTCACAAAGGTGAGCCTGTTGCCAAGCACTGAAAATGCAATCACGTGATAACTTCAAAATCGGATCAAAGGAAGCTTTTGGCCAGTCTGTCGTAATTTGAGGACTGCTTATATGTCCCTAGTATGGCTTTCTTCAAATCTCATTAGGAAAGTGTTTTTTATGAAAAGATACAAAAAGTGAATCCTGATTGTCTCTTGTTTTTCTTTAACACAGAACTCAAGGAGCTTATAGGGCAGATAGTATGCACAGACAAAGGAATTTTGGCTGTAGAAATGAATAAAGTTCTCTTTCCACCCACCTGGAATAAAACTTTGGCTTGGGGATATGCGGATCTCAGCTGTAGGTTAGGAACCTATGAATCAGATAAGGTTTGTATCTCTCTGCCTTATATACCGGGGAGTTGAATTATTTGGGTCAAATACAACATCTCAGTAGTGGGGCTTGGTAAAACTATGTATTTACATAATACATATGTCCAATTGTCCTGTTCTGCCTATTTGACATAGAAATGGGTCTGGCCTTGCCTTTTAGCATCATCAGCAAATAAACTCACAGTTGTTCACTTCCAAAAGAGTAGAGCTGAGCGCTTTTTCAAGAGATGGCACTTCCATGATTTCAATCACTTGTAACCCATTTTAGAGAGGGGAGTTAAAATGTTTCCTGTTAATCAGGATTATAATCAGGGTCGGGTTTGGTAAATTTCACTTTCACTAGTAAAATCATTTTACTTTTTAGATTGTTACTTTGATCTTTTTAGAATGTTATTTTTGATCTCATAGCCGGGAAAAATGGGATATACATTATGGTTAAACGTAGAAACAAAAAGGTGGTTCCTAAACCCAACTTTCAAACTGAGTTTCTTTAGTTGTATGAGGTTTTAACATCCCTGTGCTATTTTTTGGGGGGGAAAAAAGAGGCAGGTCTTTGATTCCAAAATCATAAAGTAGAAAATGTATTACTCTGCTTTCCTTGACCGTTTATCAGAATTAGTCTTGGTTCTTTCAAGTGCTCCTTCCTAACCAAATTATTTATACTAACACAGTGATAGAATGGTACTGACAGAAGAGAATATTTGTAGCTCAGTGATGAATTGTGGGTTCTTTGGTGCTCTCTAAGCTTGGTCGTTTTCTTGCAGACGTTTCATTACCAAACTAGATAACATCATAGGACTGATGAGGTTGCCTAGATTGGTTATGAAATGTCTGCAAGAAAACAATCAACCTAAGACAGAGGTAGGCAACTTTTACGACTCATGGACTTCAACTCCCAGAATTCCTGAGTTGGCATGGCTCAGCTTGGAAACCTCTCCCTTTCCCGTCAGCATGGCTGGCTCAGGAATTCTGGGAGTTGAAACCCACGAGTCATAAAAGAGCCAAGGTTGCCTACCCCTGTCCTAAGAGAACACCAAGCAAGCCAGAGTGATAGAATATTGACTGGATGCCCTGAAAATCAATGCATGTACGATTCATCTTTTTTTATTTTTTTTAGGCAATGACTGTTTATGAATGCTTATCGGAATGGGGACAGGTTCTGTGTGCCATCTGTCCAAACCCTAAACTGGTCATTACTGGAGGCATCAGCACCGTTGTCTGCATATGGGAGATGGGCACCTCCAAGGAAAAAGCCAAAATGCTGACCCTCAAGCAGGTAAATTAAAATTCTGCATGAAATCTTGAAAGGTCTTCCAGAAAACTTCTACAAAGTATTATTGCCCAATTACGCAACTAAATATTTTAGTATAAAAAGCTCTTCAAGGCTGTCACCATTTTGGAAAACGCTTGCTAGTTCCCCCGTTTTTCTAAATAAGGAAAGCATATTGTCCTCCTCTACAATTGCAGGAAAGTTACCTGAAAGCTATACAAACTCTGTAAAAAATCTAGCCTAATTGGACAATTTTGATGAACCAAAATCTTCACTGTCTCGTTCAGGGGTAGGCAACCTTGGCTCTTTTTTGACTCATGGACTTCAACTCCCAGAATTCCTGAGCCAGCAGGAGTTGAAGTCCACAAGTCATAAAAGAGCCAAGGTTGACTACCGCTGGTCTAATTCTAAACTGAAAGGGAAGGTTCTGGCCTTTTTTTCTGTCTGTTGTTGGCAGAGACAGATGGAGGAACTTTTTTCCTTTGCTGAAGGAAGGAAATGAGAGTCCTGAATTCTGGAAAACATTCCACTTATATCCGTCTAAGACAGCGGTTCTCCACCTGTGGGTCGGGACCCCATTTGGGGTCGAACGGCCATTTCACGGGGGTCGCCAAACAAGGCTGTCCGCCATTTTCCCCCCTTTTCTTTGATCGCGCCCCTGGCACCCGGTGATATATAAGTGGTTGGGGGTCACCACAACATGGGGAACTGTATTATGGGGTCGCGGCATTAGAAAGGTTGAGAACCACTGGTCTAAGACAAGGGTAGGCAACCTTGACTCTTTTATGACCCGTGGACTTCAACTGGCTCAGGAATTCTGGGAGTTGAAGTCCAGGAGTCATAGAAGAGCCAAGGTTGCCTACCCCTGGTCTAAGATATCTATGGAGATTGTCAATCATCCAGGTCATGGTTGTCCCAAAGATGTTTTTTTCCAAAAGGCAACTGGACTGTTTTGGGTTTTGTTTGAAAGCGTGTAAGAACTGAAGAAGCTTTTTGGATGAGAAGTAAAACATGTTCAAAGAAAAACTAAGAAGGTCCAGTTGTCTTTTGGAAAAAGCACCTTTGGGACATGTGTCTAAGATACACATCTCTGCTTCATATGTTCAAGTCTAAATTAAATACAATCAGATCTACCCCTTGCTTATCCTGACAAGATACCCAGTAAATATCTTAGATTGCATCTCCTTTAAGCCCCAGATGGTTATAAAAAATGATGGATCCAAAATTTCTGCTAAGCCATAGATTGTGTATTATTAAAAACTAGGAAGATGAAAATATTGTATATGGTGTCTGTTAAATTCTTGGATCATGTTTCTCCTTAGACACAGCTCACATAGTTTGGGATTTTTTTTTTTACAGGTGCTGTTCTAGGCTCACTTTCCCGATAGCAATAGCACTTAGATTTATATGCCACTTAACAACCCTCTCTAAGCAGTTTACAGAGTCAGCCTCTTGCCACCAACAGTCTGGGTCCTGAGTTGACCGACCTCGGAAGGATGGAAGGCTTAGTCAACCTTGAGCCCCATCAAGATCAAACTCCAAGCTATGAGCAGAGTTTGCCTGCAATATTGAATTCTAACCACTGGACCACCATGGGTTTCTTCCTACAGCTTTAATTGATCTTCTATATTCTATTAACCATACATTTCCAAGCCTTGTTTTTCGTGTTTCCGAAGAAATAACTGTTTGCAAGTTGTGTAGTTGCAAAGTGTGTCTTGATTTTGACTTTCGTTCTCTTTTGCTTTGCATTTAGGCACTTCTTGGCCATACTGAGACGGTCACATGTTTAACAGCTTCACTGGCCTATCACATCATTGTGAGTGGGTCATGTGACCGCACCTGCATCATCTGGGATTTGAATAAACTTTCCTTTGTAACACAACTTCGGGGTCACAGGGCTCCTGTTTCAGCCCTCGGCATCAATGAACTGACGGTATGAGTAAACCCTTGCCTAATAAACTGAGCAGATGAGGCTTTATAATGTGTTTTGCAGGTAGTCCTTAATTTACAACCATTGGTTTAGTGACCGGTCAGAGTTACAACAACACTGGAAAAGGTGACTTAGGACCATTTTTCACACACTTATGACCATTGCAGCATCAACGTTCATTCAATCAAAATTCATACGCTTGGCAGTTGACTCATATTTATGATAGTGGCAGTGACCTGGGGCCATGTGGTCACCTTGTGTGAGCTTCTAACAAACAACATCAATGGGGAAGCCAGATTCACTTAACAATTGTGTTACTAACTTAACAACTATTTAACAATGTCTCACTTAGCAACAGGCATTTTGGGCTCAATTGTCGAGAAAATGCTCTACCTTCAATGAGATTTACTCCAAAAGTTATAGATGATGATGATAATAATAATAATAATAATAATGGTAATAATAATAATAATAAAGTTAGAAGGGACCTTGGAGGTCATCTAGTCCAACCCCCTGCTCAGGCAAGAAACCCTATACCATTTTGGATAAATGGCTGTCCAGTTTCTTCTTAAAAACTTCCAGTGTTGGAGCATTCACCGCTTCTGGAGGCAAGTTGTTCCCCTGGTTAATTGTTCTAACTGTCAGGAAGTTTCTCCTTAGTTCTAGGTTGTTCCTCTCCTTGATTAGTTTCCATCTGTTGCTTCTTGTCCTGCCTGCAGGCGCTTTGGAGAATAGCTTGACTCCCTCTTCTTTGTGGTGAGATTAATTTGCGTCTAAAAACAAATTTGCTCACAGTGTGGCCACACACAGAAGTCATAATTTCCTGGCATGATACATAAACATAACAAGCACAATAAATACCTATCAGGTTTAAGAGTGACAAATAGTTACATGGAGCAATGCACTGATGGAGACTTAATTATGCACGGTCACATAATCAAAATTCAGATGCTTGGCAACTGGCTCCTATTTACGACGGCTGCAGTGTCCCAGGGTCATGTGATCACCTTTTGCAACCTTCTGGTAAGGAAAGTCAATGGGGGAGCTAGATTCACTTATGTCTAGGGCAGGGCTAGGCAACCTTGGCTCTTTTAGGACTGGTGGACTTCAACTCCCAGAATTCCTGAGCTCACCTTGGAAACCTCTCCCTTTCCCCTCAGCGTGGCTGGCTCAGGAATTCTGGGAGATGACGTCCACGAGTCATAAAAGAGCCAAGGTTGCCTACCCCTAGTTTAGGGAGTGTCCAGGCCTTTAATCATCTTAGTTGCTCTTCTTTGCACTTTTTCCAAAGTCTCAACATCTTTTTTGTAACGTGGTGACCAAAACTGGATGCGGTATTCCAGGTGTGGCCTTACTAAGGCTTCATAAAGTGGTACTAATACTAAGATGTTTCCCTCCTCCTTTAGGGTGATATTGTATCCTGTGCAGGGACTTACATTCATGTCTGGAGCATTAACGGCAATCCCATTGTGAGCGTGAACACTTTCACTGGACGCAGCCAGCAGATCCTCTGTTGTTGCATGTCAGAGATGAATGAATGGGATACTCAGAATGTTATTGTGACTGGGCATTCGGATGGAGTCGTCCGAGTAAGTACCTGTAGTAAAGGAGCAACTTATTTCCCCCCCCTCTTTTTTTTTTTTTACCTTCATACGATTTGAATAATTCATCCTACATGTATATCTTGAAGGCCATCGTTATTTTGGCCGGTGATTGTGCATATTCATGGGAGACACCAAAAAATAAACTTAATTCTTAATTTTGAACTATTATTTTAAATGCGTATCATGAAGTAACTTTCTAGGATTTCCCATTACATTCCTGCCATTTCTGTAAATTTTCTTACTATTATAATGGTCCTATTCATTACTCCCAAACTGTTTTCTGTTAGATGTTTTTATGAGAATGGAGTTGATTTTAATTTAAATGTTATGAGCCTTGATGGCTCGGTGGTTAAAGTGCAGTATTGCAGGCAAACTCTGCCCACAGTCTGAAGTTCAATCCTGATGGGGCTCATGTTTGACTCAGCCTTCCATTCTTCCAAGGTCGGGAAAATGAGGACCCAGATTGTTGGGGGCAATATGCAAATAATGCTGACATTGTAAACTACCCAGAGAGGGGTGTAAAGTGCTATGGGGTGGTGTATAAGTCTAAGTGCTATTACTATTGCTATTAAATGTTCAAAATGTTAATCCTTATATTTTGATGAACCATGATTTGCTCTAGAAAGAAAATAATATATGTCAAAGGATGTTATACATCAGTGATGGCGAACCTTTTAGAGACCGAGTGCCCAAAACCTGCCCCCGCTCTGCCCGCCCCCGCTCCGCCCCAGCCCCCACCCACCTGGCCACCCTCTGCCTCCATAGCCTGCCGCAGATCGCCCAGGCGGCCCAGCAGCAGCATGGCAGCCACGCCTTCTGCCCATGCCCCGCAGCATCAACTGCGCGCAATGCGACACAAGGGCAGAGTCTTGTCCCCGCTGCCCGGCTCCATGTCCTTGGCTGCGCTGGTCTGCATGGGCTGTGCTTGGGGGCGAATCTCTGGAGGGGCTGTTGGTGAGGGGGCTGTGGGGGAAGGTGGGGCTGGGCCGACGGCACATGTGCCCACAGAGAGGGCTCTGAGTGCCGCCTCTGGCACACGTGCCATAGGTTCGCCACCACTGTTATACATTGTTTATTTGTTATCCTAGTTTTGGCGGATGGAGTTTCTACAGGTCCCGGAAACTCCAGCTCCTGAACCTGTGGAGATGCTTGAAATGCAGGAAGACTGTCCAGATCCACAAATAGGTGCTATATTTTACATTCTAAATTGTCTTTCTTTTTTTTTCAACTGTGAAATACAGGCGGTCCTCGACTTACAACTGTTTTGCTCAATGACCGTCTGAAATTTACAACAGTACTGAACTAATGGGCATAAGAATCCTTCCCAAATCCCAACGATTGCAGTGCCCCTGAGGTCACATGACAAAAAGCAGCAGCACACCCACTCTTACGGCCGTAGGACTGCCCCACTATGGTTCATTGAATGGCTGCAACGGGGGGAACTGGGATTGCAGACGTGGGCACCTAGCCCAGATCACGTGGGCACCTAGCTCAAAGATTGCAACAACTTAGAGCCCAAATGGTGATCTCCGTTGTGGTGGTAACTTGAGGACTGCCTGTGTAATAATTTATAATCAGATTGTGGTTTAAGAAAATTGCATATGTGGGTTTAGAACAAGTGAAAGTTTTAGGACAAAGGTGGAATGGAATTTTCAGATGCTTGAAAGCTACTTCTCACCCATGAAGAGGGCATCCACTGGATGGCAAATCAACCAGTGAGAAAATTAATACAAGTGTAATTTTTTTTCTTTCTTCATGAATCAGACTAAGAGTAACAATTGCTGTCAGGTTCCCGCCATCTTAACATGCTAATAATACAGGCCAGCATAGACTTTAAAAAAATAAAATGCAAATCAATTGTATTTAAAAAAAACTGAAATTTCATTTATTCGGTAAAGCTGTGGTTGAGCTGAGGAAGAAAACTATGCATGAGTAGTGTTGTTATTAAAAGAGAGTCCTGGCAGATTTTAACTCCACTAGTTGTAGCTGGCCTTGTGGCCAGCAGGATATCATGGAGCACTGTCACCTTCCCATCACAGTGGTACCTATTTATCTACTCACATTTGCGTGCTTTCGAACGACTAGGCTGGCAGGAGCTAGAGCAAGTAACGGGAGCTCACTCCATTATGCGGCGCTCGGGTCTCGAACCCAGGCTGTCGGTTTTCCAGACGACAAGCTCATCTTTTTAATCATTGAGCCATCACACCACCCTAGTGTTGTTACTAAAGTATTGATTTTTTTGCCTTCCAAACAGAAGGGCAAGAAGGTCCCGACGAAGATAGCAGTGATTCTGAAGCAGAGGACCAAGCCCCTGCCCAGGACACCAAGCTGCCCGAGAGCCAGCCCCAGCAGGCCCACGTCAGTCACAGACCTCGCTCATCCTCAGCTCGGGCAGCAGCTGCATGGTCAGTAGAAACCAGCTCTGAAGACTCGAGGCGTTGGTCTGACCATCTAAGCTTGGACGAAAAAGACGGCTTCATTTTTGTGAACTACTCCGACGGACAAACCAAGGGATACTCGCATGCTCCAGCCAACCACTCAAATGCTAACCCAGGGGAATTGCGGCATTACATTAAGCTCAAACCAGGTATCAAATACAGAATTAGATGTGATGTGGATGCCAGGGGGGAGACTTTACCTTTTCTAGCAGCACCATGCCTAATGATAGGGGGATAGGAAGGAGTGACTGTGGAGACGGGTGGCTGTCTTGATTCGGTAGTCGCAGATCAAGGTTTTGCCGGAATGTCGCAAATTTTCTTTTAGGAAAACGAAGGATTTTTAAATGCATTCAAATGTCTGCATTGATCCAGGATAGTTGTTGAAGAACACACAATGGCTTTTGCAAGCTAAGTGGGGATTATCAGTCTCACAAACGCCTGTTCCATGTTGGGAAAAGTCATAGGGGTAGACCTGGGAGTTGAGTCTTGGCAACTGGTCTCCTTTTCTTTTGGCTTTGAAACGTTTTGCTGCTTATCCAAGCAGCTTTTTCAGGCTGAAGCAGCAAAAAAGTTTCAGACCAAAAAGACAAGACATTCAGTTGCCATGAATCAGCTTCCAGACAACTCTGCCTGGATGACTGAGAATCTTCATCAACATTGGTGTAGAGCACCGGTGTGTCAAATTTGCCGCGTCACGTGTCGTATCACGACGTATCGCGATTTTTTTCACATTGCCGGAGCTGGGGTGGGCGCGGCCTCCACATGATGCAACTGTCACACGGGTCGGCAGTTTTGACACCCCTGATGTAGAGAGGTTTTTTTTTTCTTTTTTCCACCCATGTTAGGAATTGGCAACCTTTTCCCCCTCTTAGCCCTGTGGCATGTTCTGAAAAAGGAGCAGCTGTTCCATGGCCAGGAGATTTACACACCCCTGTTTCCAATCCAATGTTAATTTTTCTTTCTGAAGAGATCATGGATCAGACGTACCTCCCTTGCTAGGCTTCCATGCATGCTTCCCTTTATAACCTGTATCTATTTTTAGGCTACAGATGGGAGAGGCAGCTAGTGTTCAGAAGCAAATTAACTATGCACACCGCCTTTGATCGCAAGGACAATGCACACCCTGCAGAAATTACAGCCTTGGCTGTTTCCAAGTAAGTAGGTTGCCCTCTCTTTAATGTCTTGTGCATAACTCTCCTGAATGCAGCAGAAAGCTTAGTGGTGCATTGAGGCTTCAGGTCACCCGAAGCAAAATAGGGGGGGAAAAAAATCTCTGATCTGGCTGAAAATGGCATTAAATTGATTCATCATAAAAAGACTACTAGCTGAGATAGTTAAGCCATCTAGTTCCGAGAACATAAGGGCGACCATCTCACTGGCTCCCTACTTAGTGCAGGCTGACAATACAGGTAGTCCTCAACTTACGTTCATTTAATAACTGCTTGAAGTTACAACGGCACTGAAAAAAGTGACTTATAACCGTTTTTCACACTTACGACTGTTGCAGCATCACCACGGTCATGGGACCAAAATTCAGAGGCTTGGGAACTGACTCACACTTATGACCGTTGTTAGTGTCCCAGAGTCACGTGATCCCCTTTTGTGACCTTCTGACAAGCAAAGTCAATGGGATTCCCTCAACAACCTTGTTGCTAATTTAACAACTGCGGTAATTCACTTAATAACTGTGGCAAGCAAGGCGGTAAAAAGGAGCAAGACTCACTTAACAAATGTCTCAGCAACAAAAATTTTCAGCTCAATTATGGTCATATGTCGAGGACTGCCAGTATTTGGTTGGCTGATGTAAGAGGCATCAAGAGGAAGTGAGGCCTCAAAACTATTTTGCAAAATGCAAAATGTTAATAAAATAGCAAAAGCCCCTTTCGCTGAAAACTGTCCTTCAGGGGCTCTGAAAGAATTTTAGCAAAATAAAATATGCATATAGGTCTTCCTCACGATCACAACTGGGACTACAGTTTCCATTGCTAGACAAGGCAGTTGTTAAGTAAGTCACACCCAATGTTACAACCTTCTTTGCAAATGGTTGTTAAGCAAAATACTGCAGCTGTTAAGTGAATCACACGGTTGCTAAGAGAATCCAGCTTCCCCCATTGATTTTGTTTGTGATAAGCTCTCTGTGGAAGTCATAAATGGTGATCCCACGACTCTGGGACCATTGTAAATAAATGCACTCAGATTTTGATCCCGTGACCAAGCAAATGTTCATAAAATTGGGCATGTCTCAATTATTGTTTAGTGACAGAAGTTTCAGTTCCAATTGTAGTCGTAAGTCAAGTACTGACCTGTAACGGAGAGATGATGTAAAGATAGGCCTGGCTTCTTTTCACCTGCTGGATTGCCCTCTCCTCTTCAGCCAGACGTTTTTGATTGAAAGCTAATAGATATTTGTTTCTTCCAGGGATCACAGCAGGATCCTCGTAGGGGACAGCCGAGGCCGAGTGTTCAGCTGGTCTGTGAGTGACCAGCCCGGCCGCTCTGCAGCTGACCACTGGGTGAAAGATGAGGGAGGGGACAGTTGCTCCAGCTGCTCCGTCCGGTTCTCTCTTACGGAAAGGCGTCACCATTGCAGGAACTGTGGACAACTCTTCTGTCAGAAGTAAGAACAGCCTCTTCTGTTGCGCCGCTTCTCTGTAACCAAACGATTCTTGGGCAAGCCTCATCTCCAGGAACCTTTCTGGAAAATTAGCTTCGAGGGTTCTAGGAAAAAATTAGGCTGTGTATTCTTTCCAATTTAAAAAAAAAAGGATTCATGGCCCTTTTTACTTAACTTATCAATAAAGGAGGATATTTATAGCTCAGGATTGAAATGAGGGATCCTTGGATGCTCTCTGAGCTTTGTTGCTTTCCTTGCAGACGTTTCATTACCCAAACTAGGTAACGTCATCAGTGCTAGTCCTGCTGATGTTAACTCAGTGGTTCTCAACCTTTTTAATGCCGTGACCCCAACCGGTCATAAGTTGAGGACTACCCAACCGGTCATAAGTCGAGGAATACCCAACCGGTCGTAAGTGGAGGACTTTCCCTGCCCGGGAGCGCCGCGCATGCGTGGTGCCGCCCCCTGCGCCGGCCGAGGCGTAGCTGGCAAGCGGCAGAGACGGCGCAGGCCGACCACCGGCTGGGCCACCAGCTGGCCCAGCCCAAGGGAGGTAAGGCACCCGCCGGGCCCCACGCACGCCAGCAACCCTCCCTGCGCCCGCCGGCCTCCCACCTCCCACCCCTGGCCCTCTTTTACTTACATTTTTAGTAGTTGCTCAGCAGGGAGGGGTGGAAATTTCCAGACAGCTTGCCTTCGCTGCAGACAACTTGCAGCACCGTTTGCAGAATGGGACTTTTGGCGGGCTCAGCAGGGCAGAGACAGCCTGGACAATTCCTATTGGCTTTTGAAAGCCAATAGAATTAGACTCTATTCAAGAGAGTAAAATATTAGACTCTATTCAATAGAATAAAAGGGAGTAGCACAGCTAAGGAAAAGGGGAAAAAAATGGCGGACTGCGTTGTTTGGCGACCCCCATGAAATGGTCGTTCGACCCCAAATGGGGTCCCGACCCACAGGTTGAGAACCTGTGTTAACTGGTTTGGGTAATGAAATGACTGCAAGAAAGCAGCCAAGCTCAGAGAGCCCCAAGGATCCTTATTTCAATCCTGAGCTACAAATATTCTCTTTACTTCACTTATCCTACAGAAGCTGGCATAAATTGCTTGCCAGCTCAGTATTTATTTATTTAGATTTATAATTCACATTTCTGGACCACCCGTCTCCCTCAGAGAGGCGCTCTGGGCAGTGTACGGTACGGTATCAAACTATAAAACAGTATACGAGTATACATTTTAAAAGATTATAAGTTTACAAGAAATTTCAAAGAGGCAAGATAATGTCGGAGGAGGCAGTTTAACCCGGGTAAAAATTGGCTGATGAAGGACGAGAGAGGGCTCTTAACAGCACCAGCCAGCCCTGTGACCGCATATTCCTTTGGGCTCCCCACACAAGGCTGCAAGGCCATGTTTTGACCTTCGTTTGGAAGGCCAGGAGAGGGGGACCCGCTTCATCTGCAGGGGAAGGGTATCCCTGGGGTGGGGGCAGCAAATATTCTTCCCTCTTCCAAGTCGATAGCCTTCTAGAACAGGGTTTCTCCAAACTTGGCAAATAATTAAGACTTGTGGACTTCAACTTCCAGAGTCCCCCAGCCCTGCAGACTTGGGGATTCTGGGAGTTGAAGTCCACAAGTCTTAAAAATTATGAAGTTTGGAGACCTCCATCTTAGAACATAGATGGGACCACCTTACAACTCCCACTTCACTAGCCCTAATCCTGTTACTGCTACCAACCTTATCCTCCACTCCTCTGGACCTCATCCTACCCCAGCTACCCCCTTACAAAAGGATGAGTCCCAGAGCTTCTCAGCCTCGTGCCTCAATTCCCCCACACCAATTGCAGCATCACCAAAAAGGACCTGCCCTACTTCTCCTCGCTTTCGTCTTGTCACCTCCTGTCCTTCCACCCTACAAACAACATAATAACACGCGTGTAAATATTTCATTAACCTTTCAAATTGGTGCTCTCCTCTTAAAAAAAAACAACTCTTTTATATATGGCTCCATTTTTGTTTTTGTTTTTTTTTGGGGGGGAGGAGCCTCCAACATAGTAGGCTCCTTTCCAAAAAAGGAGGGTCACTCACCACTTCCTGGGCCCGCCACAGATCACCCAGGCAGCCCAGCAGCGTCATGGTGGCCACGCCCTCTGCCCGCACCCGGCAGCATCATCTGCGCGCGACGGGGCGTGAAAGCAGAGTCTTGTCTACTCTGCCTGGCTGCCATGTCTTTGACTGCGCTGCTCCGCGTGGGCCACGCTTGGGGTTACTCCTCCAGGGGGGATGCTGGAGAGGCGGGGGTCGTGGGGGGAGGCGAGGCTAGGGCAACGGCACGTGTGCCCACAGAGAGGGCTCTGAGTGCCGCCTCTGGCACGCATGCTATAGGTTCACCACCAGTGTTGTATAGCATTCAAAGGCTGGTGTGTATCTTCCACCCCCGCTCCTAGACGCAAGTTGTGTAGCACAACTGACCCTGCTTTACCAAGGACAAGAGTTTTGCACTGAATAGGAATCTGATGTTGAACAAGGAATGGGAAGAGAAACCGGTCTTAACCCCACTTTTCTTTCTCCTCCAGGTGTAGCCGCTTTCAGTCCGAAATCAAGCGGTTGAAAATCTCTTCCCCAGTTCGAGTTTGCCAAAACTGTTATTACAATTTGCAGCACGAGCGAGGCCCGGAGGAGGGATCCTGGAATTAACAGCTGTCAAGAGAAATAAGGCAGACCCAGTCTTCATTTGGCAGGGCCAGCAAGAACTCAGCTGACCGGAATTAATTACAGGAATAAGCAGCCCCTTCAAAGAGGATGCAGCGTTTGCCATTCCTGTGTCATCTTCCTACGAAAGGACCGCAAGCAAAAGGGATCATGAATTATTTTGTGAGTACCTTTGCAGAGATGGAGCCAGAAACATCAGCTAGGATCTGGCGGGAAGTGCATAATTACCCCAACTGCATCAAGGACCCTCAGGCCCCTTCCATCTTCTCCACTAAGAAGGGACCTCATTAACCATCTTCTTGTTCCATCTTGATTTTGTAGTTAGTCACCTTATTTGGGTTGCCAGAGGCAGAAGGCTTTTTAGAAAAAAAAAATAGTTGTAAATTTGCCTTCTTCGCGAGCAAACTGTGGATATTGTAAATAGAGAAAATGGCCTTTTTATCAAAATACGAACTGAACTGCCTGTTACATGGGACTTCAGACCACTATACTTTGCATTTCTTCTTTAGCTCATCTATTTAAACATGATTTTTTTAAAAAAAATGAAAAGAAAAAGCATCACGAGGCATTATCTTTTTTTTTTTCTTTACTATTCCAACTGCATGATTTTTCAGTTACTCTCATGATCTTAACTTAAGCCAAGCAATTTTGAAAATGGGGGGGTCATTTTTTTGTTTTGGGGCATAGGACTTCAAACGTTTTATTCTAAATTGTAAGATAACCAAAAACGGCCCCATTTCTGTTGCATTTTTAATACATCTATTTAGAATCTGTCTTCATATTTAAATAAGGTCTGTTTTTATACAGTGTGGGCCTTGCTGCCTGCTCATACTTTGCCATTGTAAGTAATCAGCTAATCCCAATAGGTCTAAGGCAAGTCTTACTTAAAACAGTAGTAAATGGCTTGCATGAAAATCAGATTTAATACTTTTTGTTTTGTTTTGTTTCCAAAGAAAACAATGGACCATTGTTTTTCTCTTTGGTGTTTTTGTTTTTGTTTTGCAAAATGGACTTGGAAACTTCGTCCTTACAATTGGGCAATGCTTAGAGGGGTCCCAATGAGTTGCAAAATTAAATTCAGGTTTACTCCTTTACTTAGGAGTTGAACCTGTTGTTGCACCCAGTTTCATCATTCATTGGTTCACTCAGAGGACATAAATTCAACTATTTTATATATTAGCATTTGTGATATAATGAAAAATATACAGATCGGATCCAATCAAACAACATTTCAGTGAAGTGAGGCTTTGAAGTATATTTCTTTATTTTCTTTTTTTCCCATATACTGGTTTTATCCTTCCTTCCTTCCTTCCATCCTTCCTTCCTTTTTCTTTTTCTTTCTTTTTTTCTTTTCTTTTCTCTCCTTAGTTAATGGGTGATGAGATTATTGTTACTGCCTTTTAACTATGGTAAGACAGAAGCAGTTAAAAAAAAGTAACTCAAAGTTAACACGGCACATGAACTGGAATCGAACGTAGCACAACATAAACATTGTGATTTGTTAACACTTCAGTTGGGAGGAAAATGAATTTAAAATAATTTGAATAGTTTGTACCGAGCAATTTTCTCTGCCTAAACATCCCTGGGTAGAAATTAATGCAGTGATTAGGTTAAGTCTGTATATTGATGGCCTTTTTAATTGTTATGATGGACTGCAAGACCTAATTGTGGTTGTAATAAATGTATTTCAGGTCCCTGAAAGAGCCCTTTCACACAAGCACACACAGGTTTATGAAAGTTTTTTCCCCCCACTGGATGTTTCTATTATAACCAGCATTGATCAAATGGCTACTCTGCCTTGCTCAGTGCTGCCAAGTTTGATATCTGCCAAGTTTCTCTATATTATTTTAACTACTGAGGTTACGCTGGAGTAACACAGACTCTGCAAACATAGGCACAGGGCTGCTTATGTGGTCATTAAACTCAGCCTAACAACAGAAATTTCTAAAGTACAACTATAAGGTCAGTAAAAAAGAAAAAGCAGGTTGAAATTCTCTCAAATCACCTTCACTCCACTGAAAATTCTCCCCTCCCCCAATAAAGAAAAATTCAACTTGGAAATTCTTAATCTGAAGATTGTCTTTTTTCAGCTTGAGAATTTTCAACTCTCAATTAATCCCTCCAAATAAAATTCCAAGCACTGGATGGCACTAACATCTTCGACACTAATGCTGGCTCATTAGAAGATACATAGCAGTTTACTGGGTTTTGTTTTGTTGTTGTTGTTGTTTTGACTTTCCTAATTTTGAGTATATAAGACATATTGTACCGGTGTTATTCTACACTTTTTACCTTTGGTGTTCTCAGAGGGAGGGTGACTTTTCTCCTGTGTGGCAGTGTTGGTTAAATGTGTATGCTTGTGTTTAAAGTTCAGTGTGTGCTGAACAAATTAGCTACTTGATTGGGGATGAAGTCTTCCAGATTTCTACCCTTATTTATCTACTCCAAGGGCAATTGCAAAGTTGCATCCTGTTGATGAGAGAGGGAAATGTGGAGGGTTCCTCTGCACCAAGGAATGGTGTGGCACCATCCATTCCTACTTTGAAGCCCCTTCAAGTCCCACTGGATTAAAGGGATACTGAGCAATACAATTCTTTGGTGTAGCGAAGCCTCAACAGCTCCTGTCAGAATGCTTTTTTTTTTCCCCAGTCCCATAAATGTTTATCAGTAACGTTCTGGCCCAGTATTTCTCAACCTTGACAATTTTAAGGCATGTGGACTTCAACTCCCAGAATTCCACAGCCAGCAATGCTGGCTGCAATTCTGGGACTTGAAGTCCACATGCCTTAAAATTGTCAAGGTTGAGAAACACTGCTCTAGCCCAATTCAGCATCTTGAAGCTGTGTGGACTTCAGTTCCCAGAATTCCATAGCTGGGAAATTCTGAACGTTGAAGTCCACCCACCTTGAAGACACTGAGATTGGATTGAGCAACTCTTGTGTCTCGACACAAACAGTGCGTCTATTTTTCCCACCAGTTGCAATTTGCTTTTTTGCGACTGAACATTGGTTGAGCAGCAGCCAAATCGCCCTTTGCACTGTCAAGCAGCTCACCTCACCCTCCCTCCTCACCCTTTGACGTGGTTCTCCCTGAAGGTGTCCATACACTCTTTGTTTGTAATGTGTGACTGTAGTGTTCATGCTTAAGAAGGTCAGCGTGGCAGCCCCACCCGTCATCTGCCAGTCCAAGAGCAAAAGACTTTTTAGAGACATTATTTTGCACTTTCTTATGTATAAAAATTAGTAGGAACTTTTTTTTGTTTGCTTTGTTCCAGACTCCTTTGGTTTTGGTAAATGAACTGTGTATAAAAAAAAAATATTTATGCAGTTAAAACTGTTTTTAGAAAATATTTTTAATTTCAGCAAGTTTGGTTACTTGTTGCATGACTTAACACAACTGACTTTTTGTGTCAGTATAATGTATATTTTTTGTCCTGTTATTAATTTGTAAGCCTTGGGGTAAATGGCCATTTATTTGTACAGCAACAGGAGGAAATTGAAGATAACTGGCTAGGATTGGAGGGGTGGACTTTTGTACTATATTGAAGAATCCAATATCTGTTTTTGGTGGTTATGTAAAAGGCCTGAAGAATTACTATCTAGTGTGCAATCTGTGATATCTGAATGTTTTATTGTATATTTGTCTCCAATGCAAAAAGGTAGAGTAACACAAATACAATACATGATTAAATGCAATAGTTCAGGTACCTTTTTTGTTTTTCATTTCAAATAAATACTATTTACCACCAAGTTTTTCTGTCCAGATCTCTTTGAAAAATTGTCTAACCAGCTTTTCCTGGATAAGGAGCATGCACCAAGAATTCTGTTTCCAGCCAAGTCAAATGCAACCCACCCCAAAATCAAAGTAACTCCCAAGTGTTTATCCAGTGCAAACTAAGAAGTTAATACAAAGCACTGAACTGTTTTGATCCGAGTTGCTGCAGTGATTAAGCATATAGGACTGTTTAATTTTGAATGAAAAGTGAGTTTTCCAGAAGCTTGCATTATTCAAATAAAAACCATGGTATTTAGAATGCTAAAGTTTACATATTGTGCTATAGTAGAACTAAAAGCATGAAGTGTAAAGAACTATTTCCTTGAATTTACATAGAACTTTTTACCATCCATGATATTCCTCTTAACCTGCATCTGTGCTTGATGTCCCTTCCAAATCTGCTGTCTTTCAAAAAATATAAGACATAAAGGAAAACTATGAAATGGAATCACAGTAGGATTCCAATTAACTAGAAACTAGGGCTATCCGTTATTTGAAACATGCTCATCTATGCAGCAAACAAGTTGAAGCCTCCCCGTGTGGCTTAATTGCTCTCAGAAAATAATAGATGTTTTGTGGGTAGAGGCATCTCTCTTCTAAGCCCTGCAGCTTTGTAACCAGGGCAACTCAATTAAGAGGCTAGGAAATGATACGTAACTTTTCCTAAACTGCTTACCTCACAAGCAAATGCATAAAACTGTACGCAAAGTTTAAAAAAAAAATAACTTAGTTGCCTGGCTAAGTAAGTTCTTCACACACAGGTCCATGTGTCATCGTAGTACACAGAATAAATTTTCATTCGCTTTGAAACAGTCCTCAATTTCTGCAAACAGCAGGGTTTTTTTTTCTTTTAGGAAGTTTTGGATCAAGGAGTAAATGTGTTTTTCCTAAAGGGAATTTAGCTGAATTTTTTTGTAAATGTTTTGTTTTTTACTCCTGCTGTGCATTTCAATCAAGTTCTAGAATAAATGAGTTATGTTGCATTAAGTCCCCTTCCTAATAAGAGTTAATTGAAAGTGAAAAAAAACCTCTAGAAATAATCAGGCCTGGATTGGCACAAGATTGAATTGGATTGGTAGTTTGTGCTTCTGTAGAGGAGCGTGTTGCTTGAATTAGGCCAGCGGTTCTCAACCTGTGGGTCGCAACCCCATTTGGAGTTGAACGACCATTTCACGGGGGTCGCCAAACAACGCAGTCCGCCATTTTTTTCCCCTTTTCCTTAGCTGTGCTACTCCCTTTTATTCTATTGAATAGAGTCTAATATTTTACTCTCTTGAATAGAGTCTAATTCTATTGGCTTTCAAAAGCCAATAGGAATTGTCTAGGCTGTCTCTGTCCTGCTGAGCCCGCCAAAAGCCCCAGTCTGCAAACAGTGCTGCAAGTTGTCCGCAGCGAAGGCGAGCTGTCTGGAAGTTTCCACCCCTTCCTGCTGAGCAACTAGTAAAAATGTAAGTAAAAGAGGGCCAGGGGTGGGAGGTGGGAGGCCGGCGGGCACAGGGAGGGTTGCTGGCGCGCGTGGGGCCCGGTGGGTGCCTTACCTCCCTTGGCTGGGCCAGCTAGTAGCCCAGCTGGTGGTCAGCCTGCACTGTCTCTGCCGCTTGCCAGCTATGCCTCGGCCGGTGCAGGGGGCGGCACCATGCATGTGCGGCGCTCCTGGACAGGGAAAGTCCTTGACTTACAACTGGTTGGGTAGTCCTTGACTTATAACCAGTTGGGGGGTCGTAGCATTAAAAAGGTTGAGAACCACTGAATTAGACCATTACTTCAAAATACGGCTAAAATGGGAACATAAGCAAACACAGTAATTGCTAACCAAGTTTATACTGTGTGTTCCTGGGCATTAAATATCAAAACTGGATTCAAAAAAATGACTTTTCCATTGGTTTATTAGTAACCTAATAGAAGCATCAGTTAGCTTCTTGAGGAATTAAAGTAGAACTTACAAATTAACTGCAATGTGTAAATACTTTTCACATACACAGAAGCCTCACAATGCTGTTTTTTTTCCAGCAGAGCTTTATTATCTCCAGCTCAGTTCTACAAAATAGTTAAAACACATCTCAATGTTCAAACATTTACAGTATGCACAATTTTGCTAAGCAAGTGGAAGTGTTTACTGAAAAGTGCAAAGGCAGATATAAGCCAAAAGTTTCCTTTGGATCACACTGTTAGAATAGAGATTGCTGAAAACCTCTATTGCATATAACGGAAAGAAAAACCTAAAGCGGAGTTGTATTCTTAAAAAGACATCCAGTACACATTCTAATTCAGCCAATACAATTCGGACATTTTCCAGTTGCTTTCATTAAACCTATACAGTGAAACTCATTCTTTGTGAATGGCTTATTGGCACTACTTCTTATATATGTTTGAGCACATATATAAACGTCTTTTGAAATATTTTTGTAGCAGTTTATTATGTTATTCTTAGACTGTCACCAAAAAGTGTTTTATTTAAAAGATATCCTAAACATAAAATGATGCTGAAGCACAACTAGCATTATCAAGAAGGCTTTTTCAGCTGAAGGAATAGCAGCATTATACAGTGGTGTCCCTTATTAGTGCAAACAAAGCCGACTGCTTTAATTCATTTGCATTCAGTTGCTTAATTACAAACTAATTTAAATTAAAAAATATTTAAAAATTACACAAACATAACCCCAAAATTACAATTTTATATTAAAACTGAACTTTACATATTTTTATGATTCACCATCAAGATGGAATAAGTAGCATGTTTTCTAAAGAAAACTTTTTAAAGTCTTATTTTTTTACAGATGTACAATGACTAGCGTGTTCAGTGCAAATATTCCTAACTAATCTTTAACCCGATGCCAGCAGCTCTGTTAGGTATGGTCTTTTTCGCCTTGCTTTTCTCCTTAAATGGCCATGTCCACTGGGCTTTATCGTCTTGTTTAGTGTGAAAGTTGGTAGTATCATTTTAGAAATCTAATCTTTCATCTACACCTTCTTCCTTCTTCTACCCCACCTTGCTGAACATAAAGGAGGATATGTAATGCCAACCGCGGGATTCATTCTGTATAATCCCTACCACACAAGTATTTTATGCAACCTGAAGAAATGGCACCTACCCAGACAGGTTTCAGTTACGAGTAGCTGCAGCCTCATCCCAAAGGCGTAAGTAGCCTCAGCAAATCTGGTGATCTATTTCATAGTGTGACTATAGGGATGGCTCTTCTACACCAGTCTCGTCTGGAGACGTCTGGTGCCTGACTTTACAACCACCACAATTGAAAAGAAAAAGAGTGGATGTCAGGGGACTGCACAATGGACATATTCAGAGAACCCCGGTTCCATACAAATTTCTCAGTATGGCAAATGTGTCTTTGGATGTTCAAGAAAAGAATCTGAAGCCAGCCTCGGGCCTCTTTAGGTTAGCCAAAACCATCTCAGCTGCTGCAAGTATTAGGAGGGCCAAAGACAATGGCTGAAGAAAAAATTCTTGCTTTTATTATAAGCTTTTATTATAGCTTTTGCTAGTAATGGAGCAATACAGACAGGACAAACACTACTGCTGCTTTCCTATTACTAAAGACAGATTACAAGGAATCCCCAGTGTTTAAATATTGGCAATATTCCTCATTTACAGCGGTTTCGGTTGATAACAGTCTGAATTTATTGGATTTTAGCCTTGTCCAGAGTAATCTTACTATTGCTGAAAATCAAACAAACACGCTTCATCATTTTGGAAGTCAAAGACCGATAGTCAATTCCACAAAACTGCTTTAAAAAGGTAAGCCAAACAGGACAAAAATAGGGCTTAAGCTGGTTGCCTTAAAATCCTACCAAAATAAGAAGCCTTGAATGCTCACTGCAAAGAAAATTAACATTCAAATTAAATTTGTAGGGAAAAATCCTAGAAGTTATCTTGCCCAATCCAATTAAATGAACTGAACTGCTCCCTTCATTTGCATAGCAAGGAAGTCTGTAAAGGCTGCAGCTGTAATACCTTAAATCCTATTTAGTCAGTCATATTCTTACCATGGTTTTTGGCTTCCCACTTACTGTTATTTGAATTTAAAAATAAGTTTTTGGGACTGCGACATGATGAAAGAAATCATGCAGAAGAACTAAATAAATTAAGCTCTTTAAAATGTGACAGTTTATGCGAGGCTCAAGAAAAGTTTGAATAAACTTGAGCACATTTCAGTGTTGTCCTTCAGATAGAGCAGGTGCTTGAAGTCCTCCTTCCAGGTTAAGATGATGGAAACAAACCATCCCATAAAAGTAGAAAACCACACTGAACCAAGCCTCGGTACTTCCTGAAAACATTCTAATTGCCCAAGAGCCCTTCTATTGCACTTACCGTAAAAGACACAGAACAATTAAACTTAGCTCATCTGAACATTTTGAGGCATTGTTTCTTGGGAGCCTAAAAGCACTGAATGGAAATTGCTTGGGAAAATGCCCCCCCCCCTCTCAGGTAACTAGAGCCCCCTAATCCAGTTAACGAGTATCCAATCCTCACTTGAACTCCCACAGAAAAGATACTCTAAAAGCTCATACTAGACCAGGGGTAGGCAACCTCGGTTCTTTTATGACTCGTGGACTTCAACTCCCAGAATTCCTGAGCCAGCCATGTTGAGGGGAAAGGGAGAGTTTCCAAGCTGAGCCATGCTGGCTCAGGAATTCTGGGAGTTGAAGTCCATGAGTCATAAAGGAGCCAAGGTTGCCTAC
This sequence comes from Crotalus tigris, assembly GCF_016545835.1. Classification (NCBI taxonomy): domain Eukaryota; kingdom Metazoa; phylum Chordata; class Lepidosauria; order Squamata; family Viperidae; genus Crotalus; species Crotalus tigris. Next base: position 681,974 of record NW_024096965.1, read on the forward strand.
CCCTGCCCTAGACTCTTCTCTCCCCAATACATACCTAGTGGGTTTTGGTTTTGTTTCTTTATTATGGAACACAGTCAACCTGAGAAACTCAAAAAAGATTCAAATTTGCCCATTTCTCTGCTTTGGCAGGGATGGGAAGAAAGGAAGCAATATAGCAAAACAGCTCCTACTGCCATTCGGTTATTACTTAAGTTATATTATCAAATAACTTGAGATACCAACACTGTACTATAAAATGCCATTCACTGAGCTGGTGTCATGAATATCATTGCACTAAATGAGGGTTGGTTTTTTTATATATAAATTGCACACCCTAATTGTTTCTTTAACTTTTATTTACTAGGAGCATGTGCATCGTTGCTCAGAACAGAACAGTTAAGACCAAAGCCAAGAAGTCTCATTCCATTAATTCAAGAATATAAATTATTGCAAAAGCATGCGGTTGGTTAAAAAGAAACTTAAAATCTTGCATGGCATCCCGGGTGTTCACAGTATTCTCCGTAAACAGTCATATCTTTGGACACAGGCTGGCTTGATTCCCACACGCCTCTCTCCACCGAAGTAGAGCTGCAGTCCCAGCTGGGCTTCCCTTGGTAGTCCATCCTTCAGTCCTCCTGTTCCCCCAAGGATGGCTGGAGGAGGCCTTTCTCAATGAGGTGTGATTTCAAAGTTTTATAAATGTTTAATTGCTCCTCTGGCTGGAGTACCAAGAGTTGGTTCAGCAATTTGCTGGGATTCGGACCTCTGGTGATTACATTTAAGAAGACAACATTTCAATCTGCAGTGCCACTTTTCTATGTGTTTGTTTAATTTGTGTATCGATTATAAAAACAATACAGCAATAAAAGAGAAACCCCCAAATGCAAAGATGGCAAAACTAGGCAGCAGCAAAAACATGCCCCTTCCTCAGAAGGATCCATCCCCTTTCTTGCCAAAGGCCTGATGAAGAGTCTGGCCTTCAAAGCACTCCAAAATACCAGGAGGATCTTGGGAACTTCATTCCAGAGGGCTGGTGCTGTAACCCAGAGGCTGTGCTGCTGGAGTCCCAATATACGGCACTTTTTAATTGAAGAGACCCAGAGCACAGCAACTCTCTTGGATCAAAGCCACCGGGTAGATACTAGGATCCATCAAGTAGCTGACCCTAAGCCACGTAGGGCTTTAGAGCCAACAACCAGAATTTTGAGCTGCACCCAGAAGCAACTGGCAACCTGTGGAGTCTGGTAAGTAGAGGTGGTAATGCCCCTCTGTTCCTGAACCCTGCCTGTACTGGTACATTCTGAGCCAACTGAATCTTTTGAGTAGTCTTCAAGAATAGCCCCATGTAGAGTGCATTGCCAAATCTAGCTGTGAGGCGGCCTGGGCTTTTCAGTCAGTCATTTTTGTTTAAGCAGTGTGAGCTGGAAGCAAAATAAGCACACTACAACAGTTTTGCGAGGGACAGAAGCAAAAAAGGCAAATTTCAACTGATCACCATTGCTGAAGATGGGATTTCGGATGTGCTGCCTCTTAGCATTTCATAACCTACTGACCACAAGGAGCAGTGGGGGGGGGGGGGACAATACGCCAACAACAAATCCTGCATTTCATCTGTAAATCTAATTCCTTCCTGCTCCTTGTTTATTTGATTGTTAATCTCAGGGTTCCTTCCTTCCTGCTTTTGTTTTCTAGCCTGCATCCATGAGAGCTCTCCTCTTGACTATTAGCTGAGCATTAAGCTTTTCTGACTACCTCATGGACTTCCTGTGAATAAATCTTTCTGTTTAGATTACAAAACCTGCTTCTGTAATCCTTACTTAGGTTGGATCCTGTTCTCCAGGAACACAAAGTACTTCCTCTAACAATAGCAAGCCTCCTTTCCCATTATAAATAGCTGCCAGGGAACTCGCTATTAGATAACTAGAGGATTTTGCCATCTAAAGCATAAATGGCTGACTTCTCTTGCATGGCTGACCAAGCACTAATACAGATTCCGCATGAGAGGATGCAAGCAGTACTGGCTTTGCCATCAGAGCTCTGCATTTCTCATTTCTGCTCAGATGAATCCCTAATTCATCTCTGCTTTGCTTCCCTGTTTCAAATGCCACTGGAATAGTGATTTTAGGTGATAAGGAAAATAACAAGTGGGACCCAGGATTTTTGCTAAATACAGGTAGTCCTCAACTTACAACCGTTCACTTAGTTCAAAGTTGCAACGGCACTGGAAAAAGTGACTTACAATTGTTTTTCACCCTTATGATCGTTACAGCATCCCCCGTGGTCACAGGATCAAAATTCAGGTGCTTGGCAAGTGGTTCACATTTATGACGGTTGCCCTGTCCCGGGGGTCATGTGACCAGCTTTTGCAATGTTCTGATCAGCCAAGTCAATGGGGAATCCAGATTCACTTAACAACTGTTACTAATTTAACAAATGCAGTGATTCGCTTAACAAGTGTGGCAAAAATGTCGTAAAATGGGGCAAACACACTTAACAAACGTTTCACGTAGCAACATAAATGTTAGGCTCAATTGTGGTCACAACTTGAGGACTACCTGTATTTTACACAATGTTCAAGTCAAGTGAAAATAAGTGATTCTGATTATATACCATGGTAATCCTTCCTTATTTGGAGCTAAAACAAAATTCTATGAAATGAAGAAATTGCTTGCACTGCTACCCTTATTTATACTTTCTATTTTTAGCCTGAAAACAGAAACAATACATCCTCTCTGTGCCTTCCTTAGATATCATTTTATAAGCAAACACTACTGCGCCTTCGGTTTCTAATTGCTGACACATTCAGGAACTCACAAAAGACTGATGCAGCCTCTTTTGCAAAAATAATGCTGAGCTTTCCTTAGCAAAATGAAACAGTCTCATTCCATTCCTCTAAAAAGGCTGCTTGTTGGGATATATTTTTATTTCAGCTCAAAATGTTTAAGGTATTATTATTTTTAAGAGCAGAAAGTGAGTAAACTTTGAGGATGAGAAGAATCAACAGGGCCGACTATAAAGCTATACAGTCCTTTTAGCAAACAGTATTCAGGACACACTGGCAACAATGCAGCTCCCACAGTGGGGCAACACAACATTAGCACTAGGTTGTCAGGAAGCAGGCAGACAGCTGATTTAGTGGATGAAAACGGCTATGGTTAGTCTCTGGAAGATAAACCATTTCCATTTCCAATCACATTGCCAGTTTTTCTTGGCAATTTTTTTCAGATTTTCTGGTGTTGGGGGGTTACAGATGAGAATTAAACAGTTTGCTTCCCAGAGGGCTTTCTCCAAAACCTGGCCATTTGATTGGGGTTCAGCACCCCATTCTCAGAAAACCCGGGTGCAAAAATGAGGGGCTGGGGAACTACGTACAGCTTCCTAGCTGCAGTTTCACCCATTTTGGAGTCCAAAGGAATGGTTTAATTAGCTTCTTTGCTCTCAACACCAGTTTGACACAGCCCAGCGTTTGAGACAAGGCTGATACAAAAGCATTTGTGTTTTTCCCAAGAAACTCTACAATGACCACTTGCAGAAACATACCTTATGAAACTGGTAATGTAGACATGTACAAAAGTAGCCATCAAGTACTGACAATCGAAACGATCCATTATTCCGCCGTGGCCAGGAATAGTATCAGCAAAATCCTTAAAAGAGAAAAGGATGTCCCTATATTAAGTATTTGAGTACAGTTAGAACCGTTTAGTACAGGGGTAGGCAACCTTGGCTCTCTTATGACTCGTGAACTTCAACTCCCAGAATTCCTGAGTCAGCAGCTGACTCAGAAATTCTGGGAGTTGAAGTCCACGAGTCATAAAAGAGCCAAGGTTGCCTACCCTTGGTTTAATAGGACTGTCAACCAACTGAACATTATCACAGTGAAAGTCTGATCTGGCAGATCTCAGTAGAATGGACAATGCATAGCATTCCAACCAGTAATTAGCAAAAGTGTGTGGTGATGATGTCATTATGCAAATTACATAATTTGTAGCAATGTTGTCATTTGCATAATGACATACAAGTGACATTATTTTGGATTGACTTGGGCTATTTGCATAATGTTTTTATGCAAATGTTTGCATAATGTTTTTATGCAAATTACATTTTTTGTATCCATTTATGCCATTTGCATAATGAGGCCATCACACAAAGGCATAAATTGATACAAGTGGCCTAACTTGCATAATGATCTCATTACCCAAATAACATAAATTGCTATGTTTGCATGTTTTTGTATTGAACAGACTTTTGTGAATATGAGACATCTCTTTCCCCTCTAAATCATTAAACATTATGAGGTTTCGTTGTTGCTATCTTTTAAACTAATGTGTTGAAAGTTAATTATCACTGCAGTAGTCAATTAATATTAATTTATCATCTTTAGCAACTGAAGAAACATTTTTTAAAATGTGTACTTGCAAAAAGCCACAGTAGGTTATGCACTCACCTTGATTTTGAAAGCTCTTTTGAATCCACTAGCAAAAAACCCTCCAAATGGCCCAATTAAAGATGCAAATGTTGATAATGCAAAGCTGTGCATCTGGAATGGATACATCGTCACAGTTTCCTGCAATAAGACATAAGTGTTAATTTTTAATCAGCATTTATTTGACATTAACACAGAGAAAATTAGTCCTAAATTTAGCATATTAAAGGATTAAAAGCTTTCAAGCAAAACTGACAACTTAATTGTACAAACAAGAAATACCCCTGGCAGTCATAGTAAAAGTTGAAATAAAGGTTGGAGATATATCATCCACAGAAGTTCATATGATCCTTTTCTGTTATGAAAAGGGTAAATGAATCCTCTTTTGAGGCTAGCTTAGGCCAGAAGAAGTATGATTTCACCCAAGCCGTGTTGCTGGATGATGAGTTCTTTCCTCATCAGCATCATCAAGTTAATCTATCCAGGCATAGAAACAAGCAAAGTAACTGAAGCTCTGTCCAGCAGAAGAAAGATGTGTATAATCAGAGACTTGGACCAGAATTATACTCTTGTTATTTAAATGAAAGGCACATAATTGGGCATTCTAGCTGCAAGAAAGTTCTCAAGGTGGTAGAAAGTCCTTCTTAAACCCAAAGGACAATCCACAGAATTGGTTTGTTTCACGTCTTGCTATCAAAGTGCAAAATGGACCTTTCTTTCTGCCTATTCATACTGGGTCAAATGAGGTTCTAACCCTTTGCCAAGGATAGAGGAGTGTCATAAAAGGGAAAAAAAACTAAAAGTAAAGGTTTCCCTTGTTCAGTCATGTCCAACTCTAGGGAACAGTACTCATGTCCGTTTCTTAGTCAAGAGAGCCAGCGTTGTCCAAAGACACTTCCGTGGTCAGGTGGCCAGAAAGCCTGAACGCCGAGGCACATAGAACACGGTTACCTTCCCACTGAAGTGGTACCTGTTTATCTACTCACATTTGCATGCTTTAAAACTGCTAATTGGGCAGGAATAACAGGCGCTCAACCTGTTGCGCAGCGCTCGGGTCTCAAACCTGGATTGTTAGCTTTCCAGCTGAGAAGCTCAGCATCTTTACCCTCTGAGTCACTGCGTTTTTCTTCATAAAAGAAAAACTTAACAGTGATTTTCTATGTGATATATTCTTGTACCTGTGGGAAATATGGTGAAATGCTTGTTCCTAACGTTATTTTATTCGTTCTAACAAGCTAACCGGAAGGAGAGCTGGGCATTTTAGATACTTTAGCCCAGGGGTGTCAAACTGCCGGCCTACGGTCCAGATGCAACATTTATTTTATTTTATTTTTAAAATTTATAGACCGCCCCACTCCCGCAGGACTCCGGGCGGCTAACAATAAAAACACCATATAACATGACAAAACAAACAATACAATAACAATCATCCAGGGGTCAGATTTTATAAACCCCAGGCCTGCCGGAAAAGCCAGGTCTTAAGCAGCTTGCAGAAAACCAACAGGGTGGGAGCGGTCCTAATCTCCAGGGGGGAGCTGGTTCCAAGACGTGGCGCCATCACAGAGAAAGCCCTCCCCTGCGGCCCCACCAAATGGCACCGCTTGGCCGACGGGACCTGAAGGAGGCCCAGCCTGTGGAATCTAACCGGACGAAGGGAACTATGAGGTAGTAGGCGAAACCGCGCCCACCCCATTGCCGGCAATGGCAAAAAAAAAGTTGCGATACGTCACGACACATCACGTGACATTGCGAGTGTGACACCCCCGCTTTAGCTCTTTTTGTAGCCAATTTTCTGAATGCTTAAGATCTAGCTTTTCTTTAATGGCTTAGCTTTACATACCTTTCTCAGAACAACTTGAAGCAATGGTGGTAAGGAGTACTTCTTTAGCTGGAAAAGTTCTGATGGTTCACATTCTGTGACAAACCTGTTAGTTTCGCTGTTGTATTCCACAGGACATACGAAGTACTGGTATTGTGCCAGAAGATGCGCAACCTGAAAGGACAATAGAGATCCTTAGATGTTGCTGATTTAAGGGCTTCCTGTAGAGTTGGGGTGTAATTATGAACTTCTCCAATCCTCCACCGAGCCTTTATATCCTCTGAAATTAGGTAAATGGTGGCTGGAAAGAAAGCTTGGGAGGAAGAGACACAGCTTGGCTAGGCTGGCTGGCTAAACCTGTCACTCTTGATAACTTTTAATTTTTACCAAACCATTATTCAACTATTACTACCAAACTATTACTAAAATTAAGCAAAATGCCCACACATTTGCAATACTGAATGCTGGCGTGCAGACTAAGAAGAGGCCTTGTCTACTTCTAAGTCAATTCTTAAAAGTATCTGTCCTTTTAGGATTTATATCAGGTAGAATGTCTATAAATCTTGCAACCCACTATCTCACATTGTCCTTTATACCAATTAGGACAACATAAATCTTATTCCATGAGCCACCCAGGAACAGCAAGAACACCTGATGGATTCAGTTTATTATTCAAAACTAGCTGTTCTTCCTTATCCCTATTTATGGCTGCAGAACTCTATTTGGCAATATCAAGAACAATATTAAAGATCTGTCAGTGCATATCATCCAGCTATAAATTATATTAAATTATGTTACTACTGAAAAATGCTATCATTGCAGAGCAGTGCATAAGTAATAATCCCAACCATGTGCTTAAGAAACTTTTAGTTTCTGACTTGAGGCCAATCAGTAAAAATAATTAGGGTTGCTGGCAAAGTTAAAGCTGCTTCAGCAGTGACCCACTGGCTATGAAACTACTTTGAATTACAGAAGGTCCTTACATTTTTAAGATTACTTTAATGTCTTTACTATATTGCAGCCTGCTTTTTTAAAATGGGTTTTGAATCTAAGTTTTATTTATCTTAATGAAACTTTTAATAGTTACATTAGATAACAGCTTACCATAATACATCTTATTTATATTCACAATACTCATCTGAGAGCCATGTCTTAAAAAAAAATCTAGAAATAATGTACATATTGTTCAGCTGGAACTAAATTACTTCTCAGTTTCCACAATGATTTTTATTATGGTGGTTACAGAGGGTTACTAATATACATAACATATTAATAATCAACCATTGTAATATCTGCCACCCATAAACTTCAATAAGAATAGAGCATTGGGTTTTAACTTACTGTTTAATGCTTAAAGGCTACAGATTAGCAGCAATTCTAGTCCTTCATTCCAATTTCAATACCAGCACCAAATAATACAACAATAATAAAGAAGAAACTGCATCCACTTACAATAAATCCAAATATGACTGTGATAAAGAAGCCACCAATGAAACCTTCCCAGGTCTTTTTGGGAGAGAGCTAATTAAAGAGAGAAAATAAGAAATTAAAAAGCAGCGTGTGGCACAAGGCTCTTTTCTCTTCTGGCAAACATACTGCTACTCTAGAAAATGATGATTCATTTATTTTTGCCCAGGTTCCTTCCAAACAACATGAAAACTGAGACACAGTTATACAAAAAAGGTCACTTATTCCATGAAAGGTGGAACAATCTGTCAAGCACAGGAAATCAGGAGTCCAGGCAGTTTAAATATATATATATATACGTTTATTGTATTGTAAGCTCCCTATAAGAAATCTGAACTACTAACAGTCAAGCAAGTTTATGGTAGGTAAGAGTAAATGGAATTCAAGGTGGGCTGGACATAGAACTCTAGTGGGTACAAAGGGACTCAAGACTGATGACACATTTGACCCCTCCCTCAGGCATAGCCTGGTCATCTCCTATACTATATTTCAATAGATCTCATCTCCATCGTATTTGTGTATTGTCTCCTAGTTTATTCAATTTTTTAAATAACTTTTAATGTTTGATGTCTTTTTGTTTGACTTTTATATTCCTCTTTTTATGAGGTTCTAACCTTCCCAGAGTCACTTGACAGTGAGATGGGCAGCACAGAAATGTAATAAATAAATAAAATAGTATATAATATCTATAAAACAAATTAGAATCCTTAGTTTTTACATATCCACGTGTTTAAAAAAAACCTTTAAAAGATGGCTGAGAGAAATACATTCTATTAGCAATGTAATTGCTAACATGATCAAACAGGTGCCTCAACATGCTAAATAAGAATATATACAGTGGTGCTTAAAAGTTTGGGAACACTTTTAAATTTTCAATATAACCTAAAACCTGACCTCTTCTCCACACAAGTTCTAAAACTAGATAAAGAGAATACAATTAAATAAGTGATTCAAAAACATTACATTTATTAATTTGAGAGAAATGATCCAAAGCTATATAACAGTATTTGACAAAAGTACGGTATGTGAATCTCTAGAATTATCAGTTCATTTGAAGAGGAAAGTAGAGTGTTTAGGTGTTTCAATCAGTGGGATAATAATCAGGTGTGAATGTGGGTGGTCCTGCTTTATTTAAAGGAGAGAATTCTGAGTAGTCTCTATCAAAATAAGATTGTTACAACACAGGTTTGTGGAAGTATATCGTGGCTTAAAAACAAAGGAGATTTCTGAGGATCTCTGAAAAACGTCTTGTGAGGTTCACCAGCTAGAAAAAATTACAAAATTCTATCCAAAGAATTTGGACTCCACCTGTTTTCTGTCAGGCAGTATATATACAATGGAGGCAATCCAACATTATTATTTTCCTTCTCAGGAGTGTTTGACCCACCAAGATCACCCCAAAAATAAGGCATGTAAATAATCTGGGAGGTCTCAAAAAACCCCAGGATAATAACATCTAAGGAATTAAAGGCCTCTTTTACATTGGCAAACATTGGCGCTTATGACAGCGCCACCAGTAGAACACTGAAGAACAATGGTGTGCATGATGGGGTTGCAAACAGAAAACTACATTTCAAAAACAGCATTGCTGGCCATCTAGTTTGTGAATGATCACATGGATAAGCCAGAAGGCTATTGGAAGAATGTTCTTTGAACGGAGGAGACCAAAATAGAACTTTTTGCCTTGAATGAAAAGCATTATGTTCATCGGAAGACAAACACTGTATTCCAGTGTAAGAACCTTATCCCATCTGTGAAATATGGTAGTGGCAGTTATCATAGTTCCGGCCTGCTTTGCTGCCTCCAGGCTAGGATGGCTTGCCATCACTGTTGGAATTTTGAATTCTAAATCGTACCAGCCAATTTTATAGGAAAATGGCAGGGTATCTTTCCATGAACTGAAGTTCAAAAGAAAGTTAAGACTATGACCCAAAACTCAGAAATCATACAACGAAAGAAGAGTTAAAGCAGAAGAAAGTTAATGTTTTGGGCTGGCTAAAATTTCTCAAAGCTAATATGCAGAATTGGAAATGTTCAGTTGAAGTTACTGATGCCCAAGTGGGCACAGAATTACTGAAAACAAAGGTGTACATACTTTTGCCACATGCAAATATATAGCTTTGGATCATATTCCTAAATTATAAAAAAAAAACCAAGTCTAATGGTTTTCATTTGTTTGGTTAATTTATCTAGTTTTAGGACTTGTGTAGAGAATAAATCATGTTTTAGGTTGTATTTATGTCAAAACTGTCTGATTTGAGTAATGATATTTCTAGGAAGGTAATAAAATTTACTTTTCTAGCAATCATAATTTGGTATGGAATGGTGGTAATATCAGTAACAAATAAGGATGCTTATATTTTTTATAATATACATATCCTGATCAACTATAAAAATAGTATTTTTATACACAACCATAATCTTACTGCAGCAACTCTATTTCCACTTTGTGTCACTGTAATATGAAATAATCAGACATAGAAAATAACTAGGAATAGAATAAATCAAGCAATTTACAACCCAGTAGAATTATAACAATCAGAAGATAATGTTATCCAGCTAATATGAATGTACTGTATGTTAGATTGTTAAACTAAGATTATAGTGTTAGAAATACAAGCACAAATTATTTTATTTTGCACTTTCTCTGTCAGAAAAACACCCTTTATGTCTCTTACCAATTCTGACAGATTTCTAAAAAAGCTTTATAAGGGATGCCTCTCAAATAATAAAGTATTTATCAAAACCATAGGTGGTTTCTGCATAGACTGGATGAGGAAATGTCACTCAGATATCAAGCAATATGAGAAAATACTGGAAGTATTTAAAAAATTTCTCTGAACTATCTTGTAATCAATGTGCGTATTTCAAACTATGTATTTTTACTCATTTACCTTAATTAATGGTGTTCTGCCAAAGAAGAATCCAAATATATAAGCAGCAATATCATTGCAAATGACACTTGAGATTGGAACAAGAAACCTGCACAGCAAGGGGGGGGGGAAGTTAAATTATTTAAATTTAAAAAACCAGACCGTATTATCACCATAATGCCTTGATCTGTAATGTATACTTCAACAATACTGTGTCTACTAAATCACCAAGAACTGAACTCAGTTCAAGAGAGTCATTACCTTTTTGCCAAAGGGAATCTTATTTTCATTTTAATTTAAGAGCAGCTGCTGAACAAGAAAATGAGGTAGGCATAATGGTAGCCCAAACCAGTGAAACTATAGCCATTTGAATCAGGGAGAGTGATTTTCAATAATTCATGGCTGCTACACTATATTCATCCATGAATTTTCAACAGATATTGTACTACAAGCATCATTATACTCCCAAGTATTATTGTATATCATTGTATATCCAAGTATCATTTTCAACAAGCAGATACTGTACTCTTAAGTATCGTATAGTAGCAAGTGCTGCTACTATGTTGGTTGGATTTGTGAGGACTTTAGAAAAAGGTGCAGATCAAAAAAAAAGTGTAGTGTTATCTTGCTTGTTATTTTATACCAGGTGTGTCAAACTTGTAACATCACATGACATGTCGCAACATATCGTGACTTTTTTGCCATTGCCGGCAATGGCGTGGGCACGGTTTTGGCATGACGCATCCAGCCCGCGGGCCGGCAATTTGACACCCCTGTGTTATGCAATAAGCTTAACACAATAATGCTCATTAACGTTATGGTACAGTTAGCCCTTGACTTATAACCATTTATTTAGTGACTATTTCAAGTTACAACAGAGCTGAAAAGAGACTTATGACCGATCCTTGCACTTATGACAGTTACAGCTTCTCTATGATCACGTGATCAAACTTTGGGCATGTATTTATAACAGTTGTAACATTCCAAATTCATATGATTGCTATTTGCAACCTTCCCAACTGGCTTCTGACAAGCAAAGTCAATGGAAGAAGCTGGATTCGCTTACCGATTGCATGATGCATTTAACCACTGCAATGATTCACTTAACAATCATGGCCACAAGGTGGTAAAATTGGGGTGTGACTCACTTAACAACCATCTGGTCCTAATTGGGGTCAAGAACCATTTGTATTTATTTACTTCTTAATTTGCCATTTAACTCTTAGCATGATACCCCACTTATCTCTGCATATATTCCCACATACATTATATTCCTAAATCCTAAAGAATCCCATCTGCAGGTTTTTTTTGTACTCTTAAAAGTATCTCTTTAGCCACCATTTAGCCACCTTGGAGTTAGTTGGCTTCTGTTGATAGGCTGGATCCTGCTTACTCTCAGTTCAACACTGCTGTCTGCTGCTCTGAAGTGCTAGCAATGCATAGGCTTAAGTTATCCTTCAATTGCCAGTGTGGGGAAAGGAAAGTGGCTGCTGGCTGACTATAGGCTCTCAATGTTTCTGATGGACATGGAGTGGCTGCCGGATTCTACTTTTCCTTGTTTTGAAGCCAGTTGACACGCTTTATCCATCTACACCAGGGGTAGTCAACCTTGGCTCTTTTATGACTTGTGGACTTCAACTCCCAGAATTCCTGAGCCAGCCATGCTGGCTCAGGAATTCTGGGAGTTGAAGTCCACGAGTCATAAAAGAGCCAAGGTTGACTACCCCTGATCTACACTTTATCCTGGCACCTGCTCACCTCTCTCTGCTCTCCCACGAGGCAAAAATAATCTTCTAATTCAAACCTACCCACACCAGATGAAAGCTTGATTATCATGACCAATTCTTATCAATCAGAGGATGAAGGGTTTAACTGTGAAATTTTATAGCAGTATATTCTTGCTGAGAGATAAGAAAAGTCTCACTTCAAAACTATGAAGAACCCCTGAAAAATAGCAATGCTCCTTAGAGACAGAATATAGATATAGATATATAAATACCCACATTTGCAAGAATTATTGTTCCCTTACCAGATCATGCCTTCAAAGAGATTTTGGATGACAAGATGAGACTGAGTTACAGTGATCAGCAAAGTAACATGAGTCCATGCGAACTGGTAATAGTGTAATAACACAACAATTAGTTACAAAAGCAAAAAACTTTACAAGACAAGACAGTTATGAGAACAGACATCTATAACAATATTCATATCTTTTACTTGTTAATTAAAAATGTAAAAAATTAACTTAATATGAATGGCATATAACGAAAATCATAATAATCAGTCTAGATGTATACACAATTTAGAACTGGAATATTTAAATGATAATGATGTATGACAGGATGAAACCATGCTATGTAACTCTGAAAAAGTGTATGTGAGTTCTACAAATTATTAATTCTTAAAATGTGATCTCCAGAGAACTAGATAAAAAGTCCATTCTTTTCGATAAATTCAATGTGCTGGCTCTTGTATAATGAAGTAACAATCTCAATATATTTAATGCTTGCTCAACTAACATAAAAGGTTTAATTTCCATTTGCATTCTACCAATTACTTTGTTAGATTTGACCCAGATCTTTATTAGTTTGATCTAGTGAAAATACTAAAAGAAATATCTTTTCCAATATAAGCACATAACCTTCAGTTTCTGTTTCTAGAGAATTTTCAAACTCCTAACTTAATTGAAATGGCCATCAGTTAAAAATCATATTAGCTCTAAATAGGCTTGGATTAGATATTACCACACAAATAATCATTTAAGATTTTGTGTCTTTACTACCAGAGATAGGGTTAGGGTTAGAAATCTTCAATTCCCCTGCAAAGCAGTGCCACGAGGAGATTTTCCAAGGCAGCTCTTACATTAATATACAATCACAGGATGCAAAAATTGTCAATTTCATATTTAAATGTTCATTCAGAACATTTACAATACAGGCACCTTTGCTGACTGAAGTCTATAGAAAATAGGAATCTTTCTTTGTGCTGAAAACATTGTAACGTGCTTAGAATTATTGAATAATTAATGTTAGAATAATCTTCCTATTTTAAGAATCTGGGATTATTCACTACTAAAGGTATCCCTACTGCAATCAAATAAAATGTGGAAATAATAACATGATGTAAGTAATTTTGACCTGTGTCCATGAGTCTTTAAAATTTACTTCATGAACATTTCTATTACAAAAACAAAACATTTTTAAAAAGCAACTGAGATACCCAAAGATACATACCATATAAAACTGTAAGCGATAATGTCTCTTCACCAAACTCAACACAAACATACAAAATCCTATACAAATAAAGAAGACAGATGTATGTTTTACAGCATTGTTCTTTTTATGCTAAATAAATCATATCAAGTTCATCAGAAGAGCGTTCATTATTAGTCCATTTGTACTAAGAGCCCACACTGCAATCTATAAATATTTTGAATAAATACATTCAATACTGTGTTGTTTCCATCATGACACACAAAAATATGTACTGTACGTATTTGTGTCATTTGTATCATGATATATGTGATGTCACTTGTCACCATCCAAGTCTTTTTCCCCTTCAGATATTCACTAGGTCAGTTTATAATTTAAGTCACTATATAATTTAAGATAAACCACATGATTTGCAGTATGAAAACTGTAAGCAAAGATCCTATTTCTCAAGTTCTGCTAATTAATATCTGCAAATGTAACTACTATATTCTGATTCAAGGAAGTCTTTAAAACACAGTGGCATAAATTAATTTATAATTTATTGCATCTGAAAAACTAACCTGTTTGCGTCAAATACTTTTTAAATAGAAGTCCTAGCTATTTGTTTAGCTTTGCAGAAAATAATTTTTTAAAAAACCAATATTTCTAGATTGTTCTTCACCTTAAACAGTGAGTCAGTTAATTAAGGAATTTCTATAAATCATCTTCTGAAACCATAATGTTGTCCCCTATTAAAAACGCAAATTCTATGTAACATTCATTCTTCCTTAACTGTTAATAAAGCTCTGCAAATTAACATACTGTACACCTTGATGATCTGTACACCATGCAAGTTTGGTAGGGAAAGGCACATGAAAGGGCAGCTTCTATCTATCATATATAATCTACTACCCAAAATGCCCTAGATTAGAATCTCTGCAGCTACTAATGCATATTACATTTACAAAGCAGGAATGCAATTTTTGAAAATATGCAATATAACTCTGCCCTCTGCCTGCTATGTGATCCAGAGAATTTCTCCTTCCTTGAAAATGGTAGTGTCCTTGCTACCTAAACACAGCTTGAAATTAAATGGAGAGGAAACTAAAGAAACCTGACAAAAAGTTGTCCTGACATGTTCTTCTTAGAGTTTTATTCTTCAAAAACCGATATAAAATGCATAATAGAAAAAATAATTACTTACTTCTATTATTATTACAATGCTATTGTTAAATTTATGCTCTCAGGGCAAAACAAAGATTGCCATGTCTTTTCTGATCCATACTCCAATATCGGAGCTAATCTATAGTGTAAATCTTCATTAAGAATAGATGACAGCAAGAGTAACAAAAGTATTTGATAAGTCTACAATATTCACTGTAACTCTTGGATATGTATTTTATATTACTTTCTTTTTAATCTTCAAACGCTATGGAGCTATGTCAAGTATTCAAAGTGTGTTCCACAAAGCATGTTGGTGCAAACAAAGAGAACCTCCTTAAAGAACAAGACATTCTCCAAAAAGCCTTGTGAAAGCAGTTGCAACAGCTCTTTCGGATTTTCTGCCAGCAAAACGTTTTATGTGCACCTGCAGACAGAAATACCCTTGGAAAATGCCCACGGCCACTGCTTATGTCAACGCACTTTGCAACAAATTGCTATGAATGTTCTCCATTCATCCTAATAAGTGTATTAAGGCCATATATAAGGGCCACCTTTTCTATTTTGAAGAAGAGTACCAGAAGTGGAAGGTTCAACAGGTTACATCAAGTACACAAAATACATTGACTACTGAGGAGCTTTATTATTACCTGCCAGATAAAGTGTAAAAGATATAAATCGGTGGTAGCGAATTAGGAATTGAAGTTGTTCTCGTCTCTGAACAAAAGTAGCAAAGTAATCTGCTACTGTCTCACCGTAAAAGAAATAGTTCACACATAACAAGAAATACCTGCAACATACGTTATAGATTAATTACTTTGTGAGATCTATACATATTACATATAACTTGATAGAATCAAAACATTCACTCAATTTAATAAGATCCAAATATTCTGATACTTTAAAACACACCCTACAACTGATGGAGGATTGTCTAAAATAGTCATAATTTGCCCTATGAAGAATACAATTATTTAAATTAGTGTCATTTGATATTTATAATTTGGAACACTTTATTAATTCAATTAAGTTGATTTTATCCCACTGTTGAGGGGTTCTCAATAGGGTTCAATTTACATGCATTTTGAATGGAAGCAACACACAGTGGTTGGAATCAGAATCATTAAATTCTAGGTTGATATTTTTCTTAGAAAGCAACCATGATAAAAAAAAAAAAGAAGAAGTTTGGAATCAGAGCTAAAGTTTAAAAAAATCCAGTTGTTACGTACCAGCTTAATGTTCTAAACCATGGTAAGTCATAAGATCGATAAACTCTGTAACCTATAGTGATGATTTCATGAAAGCACTTGACTTGTATGGTTAAGACCTGAAATAATGGAAAGGGGTGACAGAGGTTTAACACAGGGTTTTCCAGAAGCATGAGAGATTATAAAATATTCATATGCTGTCCTTTCTAGAATTTGTACAAGTCAGTGTGTCTTAACTAAATGAAACTGAATTGTTCTTCTGCTCTTATAGAGGACCATATTATTCCAACAAAACCACAGGAATTCTGAAAATTGCCCATTCATTGCAACATTGCAAGGCACCTCTTGTGCATGAACATCTTCATTCATTTTTGTTATAATTATTCCTTGGATTGTGACTTTTATAGTTCCACCTAGAATTACATGAAATGTTGAGCTATAAAACTTACAAGCAGCATCAGCATAAATGATCCCATGTATATAATAAGGGAGAAACCTGAAATCATTGCTAAAGTTAAAATTCCACGAATCCACCAGTTCTTCCATCTGAAAAAGGAAAAAAAAAAAGTTGGTTTTACAAACTCTTATAATGTTTAGCTAATCAGTAACATTACGAACAATGAAAGTTTTGAATACAGGAATTTTTAAAAAATAAATTCAACTTCAAATTGAGAACTGACAACATTTGTACATCTATCAGAAATAGGTCTACTTGTATTCAGTGATCTTACTTCTAAAGAAATAACCATAGGATTCAGGCAGTCATTCTGTGGGTAAGATACATATGTGAAGTATACAATAAAACTACAGTGCATTAGAAATGTTTAACTAACTCAACATTTGTACGTAAAAGAGTGGTCTGAACTTTGTTAACATGCCCACTTCCATTTAAATGGTTGCTGAAGACCCTTCTAAACAACTTATTCAAAAGCAAACTTTGCATGTAGCATGTGACAAATATTAAGTTTAAGTTAATATCATTCCAGGTGCATCTGTCCCTCATACCTGGAAGATAAGCCAGAAAGAGCCTTTTTAAAAATTTCTGGAGTGCTGTCTGTTGCTGGAACAACTTCAGGAACTTCTAAAACATTTCTGAGGTCCAGTTCACCAATTTTTTCATTTTTATCTATATCCTAAAACACAAAGTGTAAAACGGAAACATAATATTTAGCAATCTAAGCACATACATACCGGAGTTTTATTTGTACAGCCAAATAAAACTGCAAGTATAACTAACATAGCTGCTTTGCCCCCAGAAACAGAAAGGATGCAATTAGATCTCCAAACTATTTAAACTGACATAGGTAATGCTGTTTTCTTCTCATTTAGAGACTGACTATAGCAGTTAACAGTTTCAGTATAAAATCTTAACTGCTCACAGAATTAGGCTTTCTGGAACCTGGGACTTTGTATATACATCCTTGACCCCATCAACATATAGTTGTAAGATTTGCTGTGGGAATCAGTAAGTTAACACATTAGAGACAGAAATAACATGTGCTAATTTAATACTATATAAGAATAACAAGAAAATGACTATGAATACCTAGTTAGACAACTTTAAAATATTCTCTCAAGGCATGATTTTAAGGCTTCAAACATCTATTCTTATTTCCAAATGCATAAAAGCTTCTTTCAATAAAGCAGCTGAAAGAAGTCCATAAAAGTGAATTTTAGTGAACATATTAAGAGAATTTATGGGGTGTTAGTAGAATTGGATTCAGAAGCAGAATTAGTTAAAGAATGTATGGTTAAATGGGCACAAAATTTTGATGAGCCGGTTCCATTAGATACCTGGGAAATTATTTGGGTGAGGAATGTTAAATTTACACAAGCCCAAAATTTAAGGGAAAATTTTTATAAAATGTTTTATAGATGGCACCTTGATCCACAAAAAATGTCTTGTATGTATCCTGACCTGCAGCCTAAATGTTGGAGATGTGGATGTTTGGATGCTACCTATTATCACATCTGGTGGTCATGTAAAAATATAAAAGCTTTTTGGATTAAGATATGGTGGAATATCCAAAGAATTTTTAGAAGAAGGGTAAAATTTACCCCACAATTGTTCTGATTGTGATAGTAAGGAGACTACATTGATGTTAAATTTAATTACAGCGGCAAGGTTGTTAGTAGGGCAATGTTGGAAGAAGGAATCTTTGCCTACTTTGCAAGAGTGGTTTCTTAAAGTTTCTTACTTGGCGGAAATGGCAAAGATTTCGGCTTTCTTGAAAGATCAATCACAAGAGAAGTATTTTTGGTATGGAAAAAATGGATAGATTTTATACAATATAAGTTGGATATAAAAAATATTATTTAGTTTTTCAATAATTTATATTTAAAATTTAAGATATTTTATAGATCTTTCTTTTTTTTAATTCTTCTTTTTATTTATTTTTTTGTTTTTCTTTTTTATTTGATTCTTCTTTTTTTCTGTTTCTTTTTTTCTTCCTTCTTGTATTTTATTTTATATATTATTGTTAACTATTTTATAAGTTGTTTAATGTATTTAGATTTGCTTATAGTTTATATGTGTTCTAAGATTTTTTGAAAAAATTTGAATTAAGCCTGTATTCAGCTCTGGGAAGGTTGGGGGAGGGTATGGGAGGGTTGGGGGGGTTTGGGGAAGGGAATTGTTTTGTAAAACTTAAAAATTTTTAATAAAAAAAAAGTGAATTTTAGGTTGCAACTGTAGCATGTCGAAATGTTCGAAAACAAGCAATCATGACTCTTTTATTTCTTTCTTCATTCAGTGATTTTTCTAAGGTGCCTTGTGCCCAATAGATTGTGGGAAATAAAAAAACATAACAGCAATATAATTAAAACAAAGTAAAATCTTATTGAAAAGTACCAAACCAAAATAAAAGGCAATATGGTCCTTTTGCTCAGCTTGAGCCAATGGTATAATAAAATAAAACTGTTTAACTGTTTATTGTGTAAAAGTGTTCCTAAATTATCATGTTAGAAACAAAATGTTCACATTTAAAATTTTCGTACATATCAAAACTGAACATAAATCTCAGGTATACTTTTAATCAACAATAAAAAACATGAAAATAAATTGGCATGTTTGTTAAATCAACTATTAATTTCTTCAGAATACCTTGAGTTACGGTATGTTTTTATGCAAAGAATAAGTCACATGGTTTATCAACAACTAATAATGGTGTTTTAAATACTAAGATTGTTACCCTGAAATTCCAGATTTCCTTAACTTGAAGGAAAGTAAAAAAAGAGAATATTTCATTATTCTTTGTACGTATGCAAAATATGTAATCCTGTACTGAATTATACATGTTCTTTTGAGATCTATTACTCCTTAAGCCATGGTTTCTAATTGCACAGAGACTTTCTTAGTGAATTATTGCAAAAACTCCACTCAGAAAAATACATTACGATTTGCTGCACTTTAGTATTTGCTATGCAAAAGCCATACATTAGCAATATTTATATAATTCCACTCTTATAATGTACTAGACAAGCTGAGATCTTTTGGGTCAAAGTTTTAGAGATATTTCCTTACCTGAATATAAAAACAGAAAGATTCTGGACAGGCAAAGGGAATGGGAACAACTTCTAACTTCCTGCCAGCTTCTCAATTGTCTTTCCTTGTAGGAAACTGGCAGGAATGTTAGAAATGAATATTACTTGGCTGTGACTGATTGCGACAGCGAAAAACACTGAAGCAGCCACAACTTTGCCAAATTTCAATTTCACAGAAGCCATGAGTCCCAGATTTTTGACAAATTCTCTAAATTAGCCCATTTGAGCTATGTTGCCTTATGATGTGATGTTTCTAATTGATGATTACAAAAAAAAATCAAACAGACATCAAACAGAATTTTAATGGTATGTAGATGTATTAATTAAAGTTTAAATCCAAATCATACTCTTCCAGTGCTCCTTATCAGAACAAATTTGCTTCTAAAAAGCCTTGTGGGAACATTTTGTTGTAAGGAATTACACCGTCTCTTAATAACAAATAATCTTAACTTTTATAAATCAGGAATTGATTCCAAATGGGCCACATAAAAACATGTGTAATAAATTAAATAGAGTTATTTCTGAATGCAAATAGCCCAAATGATGCATCATCATGCTAGAATGTTTGAATCAACATACCTCAAATCCACTAATTTAAAAGAATGAGTACATAATCTGGAAGTCATTACTTCTGTGTAATGGAAATTTCAAGGATCTTCACACCAGTTGTAATTGCAAGGTTGTGACTGCTATAGGATCACTATAGGCACATAATCATCACTTCTGACACTCCCTGCCAGCTTCCTACAAGCAAAATCAATGGGGATGTTGATAGGAATTCAGAAGTTCATCCTATTCCCATTTGTGTTTTTTTTTTTTGTCCATCAATAGTTATTCTGTTTATCAGTTAGATAAGGAAATATCTCTGAAAGGATAACCTAACAGGTAGTTGTCTAGTAATTAATATAATTAGTACTATTAATAGCACTTGAGAAATAGTTAAGAGCACAGACTAAATGGAGATGGGAAAATTTAAATGTCCTATAGCAGGCCTTTTCAACCAGTGGTACGGGTACCACCTGTGGTACATTGGCACCTGGCAGGTGGTACGTGACCATCCTAGAAAAGTGGTAGTGGGGGAGGGGAATGAGTTGAACCAGTGGCAGCACCGAACAAGCCTGAGTGAGAGATGGCTGGAGCTGCAGGGCTGTCAGGGCTCAGCGGAAGCACCAGGATCAGCGCCAGGCTCCAGCTGGAGCTCGGGGCTGATCCTGGTGCTTCTGCTGAGCCCAGAAGCGCCGATCACCTGGAATGTTACAGCATCTCCAGGGTCTTGTGATTTACATTCAGATGCTTGGCAACTGATTCATATTTATGATGGTCACAGTGTCCCAGGGTCATGTGAAGTGACCAAAATCTGCTGCAACCACCCAGCAGATGGGGGGAATAAAAACCAAACACCCCCCATCCCTGCTGCCAATCCTCAACAGAAATGCTCACAACAATGAAAACCTCAGACAGAAAGAGGGCAGCTGGGCGGGCAGGCAGGTGTCTTGCTCGGCTGTGGCTTGGGGGGCACTTTTTTCAGTGCCATTGTAATTTCGAACAGTTACTAAGCGAACTGTTGTAAGTCGAGGACTACCTGTACTTCATCACTTTTTTCCTTTTTTTGTCATCAAGTTTTTGACACCTTGCTAGGCAACTGGTGGTACTCGGATATTGCCATATCCTAAAAGTGGTACAATGGGTGAAAAGGTTGAAAAGCCCTATCCTATAGCTACCTAGCAGTCAAGGAAAAATCACTAGATTTGTATCACCAAAAAAGATGTTCGATTAGATCCACTGCGCTACTGGTTTCTTTGCATTAAATAAAGAGATAAAATGAACTCATCAGTATCACTTTCCAGCAAAAGAGTTATTGTTGTGAAATTTAGGTTTAGAACAGCGGTTCTCAACCTGTGGGTCGAACGACCATTTCACAGGAGTCGCCAAACAAGGCTGTCTGCCATTTTTTCCCCTTTTCTTTAGCTGTGCTACTCTCTCTTATTCTATTGGCTTTTGAAAGCCAATAGACTCTACTCAAGAGACTCTATTCTATTGGCGTTCGAAAGCCAATAGAACAGTGATGGCGAACCTATGGCACGCGTGCCAGAGGCGGCACAGGGCCCTCTCTGTGGGCACACCTGCCACCACCGCCATCTCGCACAGGTCCATTAGGCCACCGCTGGGCCCAGAGTGGCAGCCCCACCCAGCACAAAGGAGGCAAAGTAGCTGGCTAGCAAGCTTGAGTAGAGGTGGTAGAGCGCGCCCCCATGCGCTTGCTGACCTCTGTGTGCGCGGGGGCTGATGGTGTCAGGCAGCAGCCGCCCCTGCCTCGCCTTGTCCCGCAGCAATGGCACTCACGCCCTACCCCCTGCCTCACCCCACAGGACGAGCCTCCTGCCCACTGCCCCACCCACCAGAGACCTCCTGGATCTCCCCCAATCCTGCCCAGACCCCACAGGCATCCCCCTATGAGCAACATCAAGGTGGCCACACCTACGCTGGCCACGCCCACTCAGTCTGCCGTGTCCACTGCAGCCACACCCACCCAGTAGGCCACGCCCACGCCCACCCACCCCGAGGGCACAATGCTGGTACGGCCCTGGCACTTTGCGATAAGTAAGTGGCTTTGGGGTTGCGGTTTGGGCACTTGGTCTCTAAAAGGTTCGCCATCACTACAATAGAATCTATTGGCTTTCGAAAGCCAATAGAATAGACTCTCTTGAATAGAGTCTAATTCTATTGGCTTTCAAAAGCCAATAGGAATTGTCCAGGCTGTCTCTGCCCTGCTGAGACCGCCAAAAGCCCCAGTCTGCAAACGGTGCTGCAGGAAAGCTTCCCTCCCTGCTGAGCAACTACTAAAAGTAAGTAAAAGAGGGCCAGGGGTGGGAGGTGGGAGGCCGGCGAGTGCAGGGAGGGTTTCTGGCGTGCGTGGGGCCCGGCGGGTGCCTTACCTGCCTGGGCTGGGCCAGCTGGTGGCCCAGCCGTTGGTCGCCCTGCGCCGTCGCTGCCGCTTGCTGTGGCCACCCAGGAGCGCCTGGGCCTGCCTGCTGCCACCCCGAACGGGCGGTGGCCAAGGTAAGGCTAGCGGGGTGGCGGCGGGCGCAGGGAGGGTTGCTGCCACATGTGGGGCCCAGCGGGTGCCTTACCTGCCTGGGCTGGGCCAGCTGGTGGCCCAGCCGATGGTCACCCCTGCGCCGTCGCTGCCCCTTGCCAGCGCAGGGGGCGGCACCACGCATGCACGGCACTCCCGGGCAGGGAAAGTCCTCAACTTACGACCAGTTGGGTAGTCCTCGACTTACGACTGGTTGGGGGTCATGGCATTAAAAAGGTTGAGAACCACTGGTTTAGAAGGAGCCAGATAGGTAACCACAGAAGTGAGCAAACAAGGATCATGTACATCCTTTCATTTTTGCTAATTGACATTATGGGAGTAACATTACTTGGAGTAGAGCTACAGTTGCAACAATAATGTTAAACTATAATAACAGAAAACCATGAAATCCTAATAGGTGATATACATAATTGAATTCAACTAATAAGTCATATTTTAAAGTTGCCAAAGATAATACAAACCCTGATTTGTTCTAGCACAAAATAACGTATCCATTCACTGAAGTACAGTGGATTGGGCTTTATGTAGGTAAAGTAAAATCCAGATTTACAGACAAACATAACAGCATGCAGGGCAGCTTGACTCCCTCTTCTCTGTGGCAATCTCTGAAATATTGGACCTCAATTCACATTCAATGCTCAGTAGACTTCCAGAATATTCTGGAACCGTGAGAACTGTCCAAAAGATTCTAGAAGTGGCCAGAATTATCTAAAACTTTCTGGAATCTTTTAGAACTTTCAAGCACTTTCTGGGACTATCTGGTAGTATCCATGGAAGTATAAAAGTACAGGTGCCTTAAACCACAATTTTAGTTTGTCTAATTGCTGAGTAAGAGAATAGTAATTAGCAATATTTGATTTAGATGGCATCAAGAGGTGGCTTGCACTCAGAAGATGCAGTTTACTACGTGTTTGGACAATTTATTAAGACAAGAGTGAAAAAGTACTCCATAAAAGCATCTGTTAAGATATGCGAGGCCTACAAATACTTTGGCATGCCTGCTGGGGATCAAGATAAGCCCCGGGTACCTCATTTCACATGCGAACACAGCCACAAAACTCTTGTAGGTAAGATGAATTATTGTGCTCGCTAGATGGAATTTCAGTGATTTATTACAATTTTAAAGAGTTGCAATTAAGAAAATTTTCACTATTTTCAATGTGCTGAGAAAATACAGACTACAATATATATCGTGTCCTATGGTAATATAATCTTGCACAAAATTAAATGTGTGAAATACCATTTTTAAAAATATATATATATATTTCTGCTATGTTTACAGGCTGGTACAAAGGAGAAAAGAGAGTAATGAAGTTTGCTATTCCAAGTATTTGGTGGAAACCAACTGACTATTCAAGCAACTGCTACTTCTGCATGGTGGACCCTTCCAAAAGTCAAACTGGCAAAAGCGCGCCAGAATGTCATGTTATCCAGACATTCCTTCATCCATCGCCCCGGTATCACACTCCAGAGACTGATCAGCCATCTTCAAGAGTGAGAAGCATGCCAGACAGCGAGGAAAATATTGCACATATAGATTACAATTTCACAGATGCAGCTGAGCTGAAAAAGGCATACAGTACTTCCTCAATCAGAAAGACCTCAACTATCTGATCAGAGACCTTGGTCTTACCAAGTCCCATGCTGGGCTTTTGACATCGAGGTTCAAGGAGTGGAACTTGCTGGATGAAAGTGTGCATGTCACAGGTCAGACAAAGTGTCACCAATTTTTTTCCAACTTCTTCAGTCGGCAAGATTGGCTGTGCTTCTGCAGCAATGTGGCCAGTCTTTTCGAGGCTATAGGAATCACCTGCAACCTAAGTAAATGCTACCATATTCATCCAGGAGCCTCAAAGCTATGCTGCTTCATAATGGGAAAAAATACCCGTCTCTCCTTATGGTTCACTCTATGCACCTCAAAGAGGACTACACCAGTGGCAAGATGTTGCTGAGTGCCTTGAAGAATGATGACTATGGCTGGGAGATCATTGGAGACTTCAAAATGGTATCATTCCTGATGGGCCTCCAAAGCGGTTTCACAAAGTTTTCTTGTTTCTTTGCCTCTGGATAGCCAGGACATTTAGGCACACTATCACAGAAGGGACTAGCCACATCGGACTGAGTTGTCTGTAGGGAAAAACAACATAAAGTGGAAGCCGCTGGTAGACCCTTAGAAGGTGCTGATACCACCACTACCCATCAGGTTAGTCTCATCAGACAATTTGTCACAGCTCTAGACAAGGAGTCAGCAGCTTTCAAGACACCTTCAAGATCTCTTCCCACAACTGTCGGAGGCAAAAATTAAAGCTGGTATCTTCGTCGGACCACAGATAAAGAAGATCACAGAGTGTGACAAATTCACCAAGAGGCTGAACAGGATGGAGAAAGCAGTTTGGAACAATTTCGTTGTAGTGGTTCATGACTTTTTGGGCAATCACAAGGCTGAAAACTATGAGCAGCTGGTTCAGACTCTCATAAAGAACTATGCCAAAATGGGATGTCCTCCAAAATTCATATCCTTGATGCTTACCTTGACAAATTGAGGGAGAACATGGGTGCTTACTACAAACAACACAAATGCTTTCATCAGGATATACTGTCTGTCATGGTTCCAACAGATGAAACTCTTCAAAAGAACTTTGAGGCATTGTTTATCTTAAAGAATCTTTATTTTGAGTAGCATAACTGGCACTGCATAATTGAAGCCAAAAACTGAATTCTCCTTTCCTGCGCACATAGTATCAAAGCACAATTCCCTCCTCCAATTAACAGTCATAAATCACATTCCCCAATTAGCTTGAAGTCTGAGCTTCCTCTCCAGTTCTCCAGCCCAACAAGTCCTTATCAGCTCTGGTTACAATAATCTTGTTTCTCACGCTAGGTTTAGAGTTGTTATGTCTAGCTGAACTCTCGTTCACATTCCCCCTCCCAGCATCATCTAACTCTAAAAGCTTTAAGGTAAAAGATGGCTACATTTCCATCTGTTGTCAATGCAAAAACATCCAATGTTAGCAGCATTGACACTGTTGTTACCAAGGACAGTATAATGAAAACATGATGGGGGTAGTATGTTTAGGGGCCTCTTTGAAAAAGGGATTTGCAGTATAGCCGCAAATCTAGAAAAACTACTCATTCTGAACGCTTGAGTGGTTTTGACTGTCTTTGTATATTTGCCTTGCAAGTATATATTGTTCTTTATCCAACTGCTTAAAAAGATAAAAATTTGCCTGTTTTGTAAATATGAAACTTTTGTAGGCTGTGGTCACAAAATCAAAGTTTGTGATGAATATATTATAGGCCAGTGGTGGCGAACCTATGGCACGGGTGCCAGAGGCGGCACTCGGAGCCCTCTCTGTGGGCACATGTGCCGTTGCCCCAGCCTTGCCTCCCCCCGTGACCCCCTCCTCTCCAGCAGCCCCCCTGAAAGAGACTCGCCCTCGAGCGTGGCCCACATGGAGCAGCGCAGCCAAGGACATGGCAGCCAGGCAGCGTAGACAAGACTGCCCTCAAACCCCATCATGCAGTTGATGCTGCAGGGCATGGGCAGAGGGTGTAGCCGCCATAGCGCTGCTGGGCTGCCTGAGCGATCTGCGGCGGGCCCTGGAGGCAGTGAGTGGTCCTGTGGGCAGGTGGGGCAGGGGATGGAGGGGCAGAGCAGGGGCAGGGCAGGAAGGTGGAGTGGGGGCGGGGCCAGTTTTTGGGCACTCGATCTCTAAAAGGTTCGCCATCATTATTATAGGCTTTAGACATAAGCAATTTAAATATAAAATTTAGGAGCCAGGAACAAAAATTGTGTTACATAGTAATTACAATCCATCCTCTCAAATAGTCACAAAATTCAATGCAAACGGTTCTCGGGTATTTTAAAATCACTTTAAGGCTCTTAAAATGCTGTTTCCAGTCACGTTAGACTTTGAACAGTGCTTGCAACAGATAATATGTGTATACTGATAAATGGTAAGAACAGAAAATGCAGTATCTATGTTTTACCTTTCAGCTTTACAAAGTCCATAAATTAATAGGCCGTTTGCATCCTATAAGTCAGCAAATAAGGGGAGGAGTGATATATGAGCAGCCTCCTACATAGAACGCAGACTGCAGGTAGAGAGGAAATGGCCTCTTACCGCAGAAGTGGGGAAAACAGAACTGCCACATTTTTAAGCTTAACCCATTTTACAGTAGAGTGATAACAAAGGCAATGAAAAATAACAACTCTGATATCATACATTTGCTTCCTTAAAATTCATCAAATGCGGAAAAAGGAGGGAAGACATGGAAACAAACACCACCCCTAAATACATTACTCAAGCATATCTTGAAAAGTGACTCTGTAATTGACCGAAAGAGGAGCTGGTGAAGAAATATGCATCATCAGTCCCTCCTCCTTCAAAAATGAAGGGAAGCTACATTACAAGTCAAGGAAGAAAGGCTGTGAAGCTGGATGAGAATCAGACAAGTCCCATATTCTCTCTGGCTGCGTACCTGGAGACAGGTAGAAGACACCCGAGGCTCATTCAGGCTTACCTTGTCACCAACGTTTTCGGTTTCATGATCTCCGCCAGCTCCTCGCCTCCTGAGCTCCGACGACATTTCGGAAGACATTAAAGCAGCAGCAAGGGCACAAGGAAGCAATATGAAGATGTGCAGGGTGTCAACCCTGCCTTACAGCCGAGCTATGCCAGATTTTATTCCAAAGGTTAGGCCTCTAGTACATTTTATATCCCGGATGCCACCTAGGAACGAACCTGTCGGCAATGAAAAAAATCCTATTTCCTCTTTACGGAGCAGAACACCTGAAATCACTTCTCTGCTGCAAAAGAACACCAGCCTGGGAGTCTCTCTCTCTCTCTCTTTTTTTTTTTTTTTTGCAGACTAAGCCTTAAGAGACAGCATTTTGGAAGGCGTCCTGAAGGTCTCTCAGTTTTTCACATCCAAGTAGGAGGGCCTCTCAAATCGGAGGGGGGGGGAAAAAAACCTTCATTCAATTCCCAAGAGTGGTGTTTTGTTTTTTTTTGCTAATCCTTCACGGAAAGGGAAAGAAGGCTGGCTACTTCCCACGGGGAAGGGTCAGGATTTTTTTTTTTTTTAATGAATCCATGTAACCTTCCCTTCCATTCAAAAAGCCTTCCACACAGTTCTTTTATGGCAGGCGCTCACGGGGGGGGGGAGCCACCCCCAATCCTGGCTGAAAGAATAGCTCACAAATCCAGTCTTCCGATCTTTTCCGAAAATGAGGATGGAAAATTAAAGAGGTCGGCTTCTTTTCACTTCGGAGGAAGTTGGGGGGTCTCCAAGAAACCTGACCAACTGGCCAGTTCTCCAGGCAGGCAGGCAGGCAGGACTCCTTCTCACGCACCCGGACTTGCCCCCGCCCTCACTCCCACATCCCCAATGTAAAGTTCATCTACCTCCGTCGCCTCCCCCCCCCCACTTCATAAAACCCCACCAACCCAAAGCTACGAAGCGCAAGCGTCCCCCCCGCGCCTCCCCATGCTTTCCACAGAGGCGCCCCTCAAAAGGCCTCTCGTCTCCCTCCGCCTGCCCCTATTTGGAAGTTGGGGGGGGGGTCCAGCTACGACCCTTCCCCCCGACAGACCTTCCCCTGACGCCCCCCTCCCTCCCTCCCCTCCGGGGAGAGAAAAAAAAGCCCCCGGAGCGCGAGCGCGAAGAGACGGTTGCCTGCGCGCGCACACACACGCGCGCCTGCTTCTGCTAAGCAACCTCCCGCTTCTGGCGCTGGGCCGTTCGGCCCGTCGCGCGGCAGCCGGGCCACGCCCCCTCGTATGAGGCGCTTAGCCCCGCCCCCCTCTCTCTCTTTTCGACTCGGCACGGCGGGGGCGAGAGGGGTAGGTACGCCAGCGAGGTAAGCAATGTAAAAGCGTAAATAAATACATAATTCAGTGTTTCCTGGCCTTGCACAAGTATGCGCCCAGGCTCAAGAAATACATCTTGGATGAAAGAGGAGCAGGAGGAGGAGAAAGAGGAGAAGGAATTAGAAATCCTTTCACCTTTGGTATCGCTAGGATACCTGCCAAAGTAAAGACACCTTATATTAGATGTATAAGAAGTAACCTTTAAGACTCGGTAACTAAGTCAGATGTGCGAGTATATGAGCAAACAGAAGCAGGTGGTTCTGACTAAGGTGAATGTGAAAAAGGTAAGTGAGTGAGAAGCCACCGAGGATGTAGCAGCGGAAGGCAGGTAAAAGTGAAGGGAGCAATTCAAGAGTACAGGTAGTCCTTATCTTGCAACAGTTCATTTAGTGACTGTTTGAAGTTACAACGGCACTGAAAAAAGTGACTTCCAATGATTTTTCACACTTGTGACCATTGCAGCATCCCCATAGTCACGTGATTTACATTCAGATGCGTGACAACTGGTTCATATTTATGACGGTTGCAGTATTGCCTGGGGTCATGTCACCATTTTTTGCGACCTTCTGGCAAGCAAAGTCAATGGGGAAGCCAGATTCACTCAATCTTGTAGGCTAATTCATTGCTGACTGCCAGGAGTTCGAGTCTCACCGGCTCAAGGTTGACTCAGCCATCCATCCTTCCGAGGTCGGTAAAATGAGGACCAAGATTGTTGGGGGCATCGTGCCGACTTTGCAAACTGCCTAGAGAGAGTTATAAAGCACTGTAAAGCGGTAGATAAGTCTAAGTGCTATTGCTATTACTAATTTAACAACTGCAGTGATACACTTAACAAATGTGGCAAGAAAAGTTGTAAAATGGGACAAAAGTCACCTAACAAATTTCTCACTTAGCAACATACATTTTGGGCTCAATTGTGGTGGTACTCCAAGGACTACCTGTATAGCTAACAGATTAGACTGTAATGTGGGATTTCATCCAAAATTCTGCCTTGCAGACTTTAAGAAGATACATCTGAAATTCCCCAGCCTTTTTTTAAAATTCAGGACATCGCACTTGGAATAAATACAGAATTCAATTCCCAGTGTTTGGGGTATTTGTAAAATATTCAATACTGTTTTTGGTCATCTTATAGGGAATGCAAATCTTTTAATGCCATCCTCTGAGCTCTTTATTCAAAAAGACAAGTGACTAATTATAAGTCGTGATTGCAGTGGTTTTCTTCTGTATTTCAAATTCAAGCCTTTTGGAAGCCACCAAATAAAGTGTGAAATAAATAAAAGATGTAATTTATTATGCCTCTGTGTAAAGTAGGGGAGAGATTTCCAATCGGTCTAGAAATCCAAGCTTTCTCTAGTCCCAAATGGCGTTCTGTGTAGATTCATGAGTACAGATAGTTGTATGGTTTTCACTTTAAAACTATCTCTTTCTTCACTAAAACAGCTATTTTATTTCTACATAAATGTGTTTAGCACAAGGGAAGCAAATCTCATTTATCTTTCTAGTTTAAGATGATTCAGTGATACAAAATTATATATGCACAGTATGTATTTATTCATTTTAAATCAAGTTAGTAAATGAAATGTATCCATAATATAGCATATATAACTATAGTGGGAGGAATGTCAGTATGGGTGGAAATGTTAGCTGTGTGTTTCATAATTGAAATACTGCATATGACTCTCTAGGGACGATCCCTATCAAACTATTACATCTAGCTTTCTACTGAGGTCACATTTGCAATATGGAGATTGTTGCAAAACAAATTCACTGAATCTCTGGAAGGTATGATTTCCAACAGGATCACTGAGTATTATAGCTGAACCAGATTTTCATGGGCAAGCACCGGATCGGCCTCAAGGCCTACAGCCATGAGCAGCAGAACTGGCGCAATCGGCACAATGAGTCTTGCGGCGTGATGGGTGAGCGCGTAGCAGGTGCCGACACAGACTCTGCTATTTTCAGCAGCACTTCTGTGTCTGGCCTGCTGCCTCAAATCAGCTGTAGTGCACCGTGGAGAGCATGGCTGACACGGGCAAGGCAGGCGCACACATAGGTGTGACTGGGTGAGCCCGGGAGGGGCAGGATGGGATTAGGCAAATGAGCTGCAGCTGCTCCTATGCACCACCAGGCCCTGAGTGCTCGCCGTTTCCTGTGCGTGCGCCAGGAGGACGCCCAGCCGGGTCAGGGTGGGCCAGGGCTGAGGTAGCAAGGGCCGGTCCCTTGCCATTTCTAGAACAGCTCCGGGGGCCAAATCTGGGTCCTTTGCGGGCCGGACTAGGCCCACGGGCCTTGTGTTTGACATGTCTGCTATAAGGTGACTCTGCGGCAATGCCAAGAGTTATGTTGCCGCCTAAGGCAGTGCATGTTGCCCCTCTGTCCTTTGAACTGCATTGGTTGCCAGTTTGCTTCTGGCAAGTTTCTAGATTTAGCCTTTAAAGTTTAAGCATGGGATTGGATTAACTGAGGCACTGTCTCTCCCTGGGTATTTCAACTCCCACCCCATTAGATTTTGCAGAGAAGGCATTCTGCAGCTACAGATCTAAATCTGGTGGGTCCCAGGAAACCTGCCTTTTCTGCTGTGACTCCCCTTATGGAATATTCGTCCCCCTGTAATGGACCAATTCTTTTTTATTTTTCATGACGCCCTGAATCTGGATATGCTGCCAGGTCTGGGGCTTCCAGAGTTAGAGAATCTATTTTGATGGCTCTACTGGTTAGTATTTTAAAAATAAAAATTTCTAGATTTTTACCTACTTATATTGGCTATTTCATTTATTGTTGTACCCCGCTCAAAGTCACCCTTGGGAGGAGATGGGCAGCTCTATAAATGTGATGGATAAATAAATGAAAATTCTTGCAATCTTTGCTCAGCTTGTATGAGTTCAGTGCTATTCTGACTGCAAACTTCAGAAGAAGCCTGGTGCATATTTGGCAGAATCTCACCCCCTTTTACTTGTGCAGCTAAGCCAGTTTTATACATGCCACAAGGGACTATCTGAATCTCTCGATCACACAGATTTGGATTTGTGATAATAAAATCAAATCAGAAGGAATGCAGTGCTTCTCATCATCGGAATCTTAGACACTGCCTAGCCCAGGGATAGGCAGCCTTGGCTCTTTTATGACTTGTGGACTTCAACTCCCATAATTCCTGAGCCAGCATGGAAACTCCCTTTTCCCTCAGCATAGCTGGCTCAGGAATTCTGGGAGTTGAAGTCCACGAGTCATAAAAGAGCCAAGGTTGCCTACCCCTGGCCCTAGCCCAATTTAGCAGATTTTCTCTCTCCAAAAATATTGTTGAAATAATACATTTTGCAAAATATGAACATCTTCCCCTTCATTCAGCTTAGCCCTCATGAGAATTCCTATTCTCAATGTCCTTCAACAAATATCTATTACTGAGATATTTTGCTACCCTGATAAAATAACAATATATTATAATTGTTGCTTTCTGTGAAGATGTAAGTCTTTCAATAATTGCTCATCAGAGAGTCAACAAATCTTTGAAAGCCATGACATTCTCATCAGCTTTATGAACTAATCATTTACTAACTATACATTCCATAACTCTTGTGTAATGGAAGGCGTTACTCTTAGGATTCTGGTTTGACCAGTCCTCTGAGCAGCTTTCAAAGACTAGGTACTGGGTTTGCACAGAATTTAAAAGATTTGTGGCAACTTTACAAAGTTAAACCATAGGAGGTAAACTCTAGGACTCGTCTTCAAGGTGAATTAGCCTCTCTTCTATAGTAGCCTTCAGATGAGTTGAGGTACAATTCTCAATTCTTGCCAACCTGGACATACTATGAAATCCTGAAAGAAAGCTAGTAGTTTACACTGGTGAAAAAACAAAATCCAGAGTCCAGAAATGTTGCATGCCTTTGTTGAGACCAACGAAAATGAAACAAACTGGCAAGAGCTATAAAGATGAAGAGTTAAGTCGGTGTTTCAACCAGGAGGCTTAAAGCGTTAAAGTTTACAATCTTGTGGAGCTGCATTACTAGCTGTCTAGGGCCGCATGTGACCCACGGGCTGCAGTTTGGACACACCTGCTTTAAACAGATACAATAATATAAATCAATGCTGATATCAGGTGTGCAACAGTAAGTGAAAGACAATGCAATGGTTTTCCCAGCTCTGCAGATTCAAGGGTAATAAATCCTCCAGTTATCCCCTGCCAATGGCAACACACATTTTGGTTTGGCAGAAGGAATCAGAGTCTTTACATCAGGAAGATGAGAGAATTATTTTGGTTAGGGGATTAGGAACCTTTGTGGATTAGAAATTTTTAAAATAACTCAGTCTTTGCTGAACTGATAGAACTTCTTGCCTCTTGTTGCTATCAAACCATGTTATCTTGATTGAGGATTGTACCTGATAATCAACTACTAGTGCAGGGGTTCTCAACCTTGGCAACTTTAAGACTTGTGGACTTCAACTCCCAGAATTCCTCAGTTCCCATGTGTATAGAATGGGGTGATGAATCCGGCCCTTTCTTCCTTTTTGAACAGAATAACTTTTTCACACATCTTTAAGTTAAATCAATGTACATGTGCCTATCTAGGTGGCCTGGTATTATTCTCCCAGACATTAAGCAGTGTTTTTCAAGCGTGACAACTAAGATAAGTGATTTCAACTCTCAGAATTCCGAAGCCAGTAGGAAGATTAGATGACTGGGGGAAAAAATCAAAACATATCAACTTGTTAGTGTTTTTATTGCAGTATTATTTTTGTTTTAAATACTTTTACATATTATAATTCTTGTGATTTGATTTGAAAAGGAACTATACCTCACTCTGGGATTATCTTGAAGAAAAAACAAGGTATGATATCAATCCACTCCCTCTCTTTGCCAAAATTTGCCTTTGTCTTCAAACAACTCATGAAAAGTAAAGTCCTGAGCATGCTATGAAATGGCAGTGAATTTTCACCATTAAATATTTAATTTGCTCAATTTCAATACACATATTGTTAAAAAGCATCCTAGCATTTAAAATAATGTTAAAAAATATGGTGGATTAATAATAAAAAAGAGGAATGATGCAAGCTAATAAAACTTCACTAAATGCTGTACTAAACATATAGATGTCAAATGTTTAGATTAACATATTAATCTAAAAATATGATAGCACAGAGCAACAACTAAAGCATGGAATAAAAGACACAACAGCACAAATTTAGCCAAACAAGCTAGTGCTGAAAACTCACAAGGTTCAGCACCAATTGTGACTGGATTCTTGAAACATCTCAAATAATCGGGTTCCTAACAGACATCATTAGCAAAGGGTAAGTTTGTTTTAATTTTATAAAACAATTGACCTTCTTTAAATTTCATGATCGGTTCAGGATGGGCAGCCTACCTACACAATACTTTCCAAATGAGTGAACTTGATTATCGTGGTCCTTTTTTATGACTTGGAGGAAGTTGAAAGATCAAAATGAGTGCCTTAAATCTTGAGGAAATAACTTTGAAATATATCTTTTAAAAAAAAACGACTCCACCCCCCCCCAAAACATTTGGGCTTATTTTTGTGAGCTTTAAGGACAAAATGGAAACCTGTTAGCTTTTCAACGTTCCCTATTGCTAGAAAAATCTTGGACCAAAATTTCAATCCTGCCCTGTCCAATTATGGTTTTGATATCTTGGCTACAGCTTCTGTAGCTACAGCTTCTGTAGACAAGGTAAAAAAAAAAAGGGGGGGGTTATCTCTGGGTTTAAAGAGGCTGTCAAAATCTGATACTTATACTCAGCTGAAATCTGGAAATGATTTAGTCAATTTGCCTTCTCAGAAAGTGGCCCTGTCTTAAAGTTATATAAATACTTATGTGGCTTTAAGGAGATTGCAAAAAACCCAGTGCTTGAAGGGTCTGATCTTATTATACATTTAGGCCAGTGGTGGTGAACCTATGGCACCCGTGCCAGAGGTGGCACTCTCTGTGGGCACATGTGCCGTTGCCCCAGCCTCGCCTCCCCCCACGACCCCCTCCTCACTAGCAACCCCCTGGATGAGAGTCACCCCCGAGCGTGGCCCACATGGAGCAGCACAGCCAAGGATATGGCAGCCAGGCAGCATAGACAAAACTCTGCCCTCATGCCCCATCCCGCACAGTTAATGCTGCGGGGCGTGGGCAGAGGGCGTGGCCGCCATGGCGCTGCTGGGCTGCCTGGGCAATCTGCGGTGGGCCCTGGAGGCGGTGAGTGGCCCTGGAGGCAGGTGGGGGGTGGGGCGGGGTGGAGTGGAGCGGGGGCGGAGTCAGTTTTTGGGCACTCGGTCTCTAAAAGGTTCGCCATCACTGATTTAGGCTATAAGCTTGGATTATCACATATTCATTTGAGGATCATTAATTATTACTGTAATGACATTCTTGGTGCAGCCTTACTTTTGAAATGTGCAACCAAGGACAATATGGTTGACTGTTCTACCTCAGACATTTGTAGGCCTACCATAGTGCTCCATTTGCACAGGGGTCACTGAGAAGTCGTCTCCACTTTTACTATATGTATCATCATCATTTTAGCCATTGTCTATCCACGGCAGGATGAAGGCCTGTTCTGCACGTTTCCAACCAATACAGTCCTGAGCTTTTTTTTTGCCAATTGGGCCCGCCATACTTGCTGATGTCACCGATCCTTCTTGTTTTAGGTCTCTATCGTGAACGCTTTTTATTAGGTGGGATCCATTCTATGACCGCCTTGGTCTACCTGTCATCAATTCTTCTTGCTATGTGACCAGCCCATTTCTGTTTCAATTTTTTTTACTCCCGTGATGATATTGTATACTTTTCGTTTGTTCTCTAACCCATGTGCAGGTCTTTCTGTCTTGTCTTGTGATGCCGAGCATGTATCTTTCCATGGCTCTTTGTGCCACTCGTAGCTTTTGTATCGATTGTGATATTAGTGTCCATGT
The DNA here is from genome assembly GCF_016545835.1 of Crotalus tigris. Classification (NCBI taxonomy): domain Eukaryota; kingdom Metazoa; phylum Chordata; class Lepidosauria; order Squamata; family Viperidae; genus Crotalus; species Crotalus tigris. Next base: position 717,519 of record NW_024096965.1, read on the forward strand.
TTCACCGACATATGTTAGAGCAGGTAGCACACACTGATCAAAAACTTTTCAGGCATAGCAGGAGATTGAAGAGAAAAACATATACCGTAAATGCCGGCGTATAAGACGACTTCCGCGAGCGCTGAAATCGGCGCCAAAGACGGGGGTCGTCTTATACGCCGAGTCGTCTTATACGCCGGAAATACTGGTAGTTTCTGGCGTATAAGACGACGTTCTAGGAATGCGGCCCGGCTATAAAGATGGGGGTCGTCTTATACGCCGGGTCGCCTAATACGCCGGCATTTACGGTAGCTATATAATATGTACTGTGCATGTATATACTGTAGTAGCTGTTCTGTATGGAGGCAAGTTTGTGACAGAAAGAATTTTCACAGCTATGGTGGAAAGGCCTTGTGTTATTTAGCAGAATACTCCACCCCAGTGCTGATAGACTTCAATTCCCAACTCCTTTACCAAGGGTAGGACATAGAATGACACACCGGTTGGGGTTGCTGGAAATTTATGTCCCAACACAACTGGAGACTATCAGGATTGAGAATGTTTCTGCAGATCTTTGAACAGCCAGTCCCCAGGAGAAAGAGTAGCTTTCATGCAGGAAGAAAATGTGTGCCTTTGTGCCAGTCCCTGTGGTTTACTTGGCAGCAGTTTCGGAAGTGGTTTGTTCTAGTATTTTGCCAAATGTCAGGGCAGTGATCAAGTGCCTAGGCAATTGGCTTTTTGGGATCCAGAGGCAATAAGCACATCAATAAACAAAGGGATTTTTAAGCTTTATTGTTAACTAAAAGTACAGCACAAAAAACATACGTACCAAGCAAGATGATACCACAATCTCTTACAAGCTGCCAGGAGCTCCTTAATATTGACAGTAGCTTCTACAGTACCCAACCGTCTTCCACCTTCTTTTTTTATTCAATAAAGAAAGAATAAAACAACCAAGCAGATTAGGCTGGAATGAGCTCTAAACATCTGGACTTTTCTTAATAGGAAGGAGAAATCAAAATATGCCATTAAATTCCTCAAAATAACAATGGTCTTGCTCATTGCCACTACGCCAGGGGTGTCAAACTCAATTTCATTGAGGGTCGCATCAGCATTGCGGTTGCCCTCAGGGGGGGTCTGAGTGGGTGTGGCCAGAGTGGGTGCGGCCTACTGGGTGGGCGTGGATGGAGTGGGTGTGGTCTAATGGGTGGGCGTGGCCAGCTCTACATCATTTGTGTCAAGGGTGCGTGTGGGGGCCTGGGCAGGAGTGGGACAGATCTGAGGGTCTCTGGCAGAAGGGGGGGGGATCTGGGCAAGCGCCAAGGCATAGTCCATTTCTTCATTCCTCACAAAGGGTGACACTTCACCAGCATGCACCCAGGGGGTGAGGCCGACGCGGCAGGGGCTGGTTCCTCGCTGTTTCTAGACGGCCTTGTGGAGCTAAGACTGAATGCGTTTCAGCATAGATGGCCACCACAAAATTGTACATTGGCTCCTGGCCGGCCTGGGTCAGGGCCAAGGCAGAGGGGGCTGTTCCCTCACTGTTTCCAGGATGGCTTCGCGGGCCACATGAAACCACTTCACGGGCCGCATCTGGCCCCCAGGCCTTGTGTTTGACATGTCTGCACTACACCTTCTCTTTTTCCTAAGGCTAGAGGCATTGCACCCAAGGCCAGGCTAGAACTCCTGGTCTCCTGGTTTCTAGCCTGAAGCCTTGACCACTGCACCACACTGGCTCTCCAGTACTGTACAGGTAGTCTTTGACTTACAACAGTTTATTTAGTGAGTATTCAAAGTTACAATTGCATGAAAAAAGTGACTCGTGACTGTTTTTCATATTTATAACCATTGCAGCATCCCTGTGGTCACGTGATCAAATTTCAGATGCTTGGTGACTGGTTCGTATTTATGACGGCTGCAGTGTCCCAGGGTCATGTGATCCCCTTTTTGTGATCTTCTGACAAAATCAATGGGGAAGCCATATTCGTTTAACAACTGTGGCGATTCACTTAACAACTGTGGCAAGAAAAGTCGTGAAATGGGGCAAAACACACTTAACAAATGTCTCACTTAACAACATCAATTTTGGGGCACAATTGCAGTCATATGTCAAGGGCTTCCTGTACTTCTGGAAAGCTTTCGTTTAAGCCTTTCAAAAGTATTTGGGTACTTAATCTGGTTACAGAACCTGGACTGTTCAGCCTTTGGTTATGAATCACGAATCAGGTTCTTAAAAGCAAATAGGGTGACCTACTTAATGAGACTCCCCAGGGTCTTGGATTTAATCCCCAGGGCTCCCCCAAAAGTTTTTACAGAACTGTAACATTGTAGACAAGTGAAAATATTAAATGCATAAGGAATAATCACATTAAATATCTTCATTAAAAATTATTTTCCTTTCCCACCCACTTTTGAGCAGGCAACTTCAAATCACAACTCAGGGACCATCTACATCTTTGCTTTTCTGTTTTAATCTGTTTGAAAGTTGTGTCTTACCTGTTCCTTAATTACTCAGGAGCTGGCATTTTGTAATCGACTGATGTTCCCTTTCGAGTAATATACAGCTGTATTATTGCGAAGCTACTTAGCTGCCTCCACAGACCATTTGAAACACACCCACAGTGCAGGACTTGACATGCCTTGCTTCGGTATTACATATTCGTGTGAAGTTGCCCTGTATGTTTTTAGACATTTTGGGGGCACGCTCCAGATGTTCTGGGCAACATCTGCCAGAATTCCTTCCCAGAATGTCCTAAGAAAGCTTTAGTTCCAAGACAACGGGAGCACACAGGTAGATTATGTAACCATGGCACATGTAAATCCAACCAATTGTGCTTAGTAAAAAAATAATAATGACTAAATAAATCATGCTTAGCACAATGTATGTACCAAAGCCATGTCTAAAACAGAGGTTCAGAAACCTGAAAACTGTCTGTTTTAAGATTACAATCACCTCTGAACGCCAGCATTAAAAAGAGCAACAAGGAAAATGGACAGTAGAGGGCTCAGTTGTAACACAGAATAAAATAATGTTTAGTGATGCTTTCCATGCAAAGCTTAATCATCCTTTGCAAGTTTTAATTTTGCTTGAGTACTGTATAAAATAGCTGAATCTCAGAAATGCTTTTTAAGAGAGGAAAAAAATAATATCTGGAAACTCACTTTCTGGATTTCACTTGAATGACTCTCAATGCCTTTTGAAACACATTTCATAACCTGCAAATATAGTTGATCGCTTGGGTATCTCCAATTTTTGTTGCTATTAAAAGTTGATTGACCAGTGAAGATTTAACAAATACAGAAATAGACTTACGTATAATCTTCCTTCAGTACAAGTAAATTGTGTAATGGCTTAACCAATTTGATCATCTTCATTTCTTTGCATGACAGTCTTTACTTAAAGATTTTACAAACTTTCACAGTCAAGCTGCCTCTAACTGAAATTACATCACCTGTGGCTGTTGTCCAGCCAACCACCTTTGAAAGTAGAACACCCTGATCCCATGCAACAGAAAAGCCACAAATCAAGAAACTGTGATTAGCCTCATATTTCTAGCTTTAACTCAAAAGTGGCCTGAAGCAAGCTAGTCTCTGGCTTCCATTTTTCAGCCATAATAAGGAAACATGCTCCAACTCTGGAAGTTTTTAAGAAGAGACTGGACAGCCCTTTGTCTGTAATAGTAGAGGGTTTCCTGCCTGAGCAGGGGGTTGGACTAGATGACCTCTATACTGACCCAAATTCAAAAGTGTTATATTTCAAATCCAGTCAGATAGTTAACTCAAAAGAAACGATCTTATAACAAACAAATATATTTTAATGAGAAAGATTACTTGCGTTCATGTTGAGATTGGTGCTGCTGGGAATACATTGGTTGTTCATCTTTCAGATCCTTTCCTTAGGTAAGAAGATTTTGCTCTTTATACCATCTTATAAGGAAACCTTCCATGGCCCATGCTTCTTACAGACAAAGAGATTCCCATGTGGCATGTGTCCAGGAAGTCTCCCCAAGACCTTTGGAACTCCTCCCACTGACCCATCCACATACCTAGCATTTAACCCAATAACTGCCAGACCTTCCAACATAGAGCTGGGTCATAGAGCTATATGGGTCATAGAGCTCTATGGGCCAGAACACTCCCCGCTTGGAAATTTATATTTCCACTATTAAAATAGTAAAAACGTAGCATCAAGGCATGCAATACTCATTGTGGTTAACTTGTGACTAAATAGGTAAAAACTTGGTATCAAAATGCATAACTATAAGGTAAACATAAAACATGCACAATTATGAAAAAGGCAAGTGTTACATCAAACAATGCATAAGACAATACATAATTTGAGGTTTAATCTTCTGGTTCAGTCGTCATCGGCGATGGACCAAATCGGTGATCAGCCTGGTACAAGTGTCTTTGAGTCACGACCAGACTCACGTGGCTTCACGATCTGGATCTCAGCTGGGTAAACTAGTTCATCAAGTGGGTGGGCCCGGTGTGCAAGAACCGTGGGCCAATAGTTCTGGTATGCAGCCTTGTCTCTCAATGAGACAAGGTTTTCTTCCTGTGAAGGAAACTGGAACCAAATCTGGAACAGAAGAAACTGGAACCCAAGCTTCTCGGGAATGAGGGGAACTGGATTCACAGGATACTCAGGAACTGAAAAACCTGGAAAGACATAAACAGCTGGATCTGGAAACTCAGGCACAGTTGGGGCTGGAGAATCAAGATCAGGAACATCTGGAAACTCAGGAACAGCCGGAGCTGAAGAATCAGGAACAACAGCTGGAACTGAAGGGTCAGGAACAGCAGCTGGAAGTGAAGAATCAGGAACAACAGCTAGAGCAGAAGACTCAGGATACTCAAGAACCGAAGGGTCTGGAGCCACCGGTGGAGTACTGAAGAGGACTGCTACTGTTGTCGTCAGGGTGAGGACTTCATGTGTGGGTGTCGGTGTATTTAATGACATGGAGTCCATGAAAGGCGGTAAGTCCTTGCAGGCTTCTACAAGGCTAATTCTTGGGGTGCTGAGACAAGTGATCAAGACGATCAAAACTATGCCTAACTTCAGTTGTCTGCGCTTAGACAGGGTTTTGAAGTGGATTGGTTGACGTTTACCGGGTGTCTGAGGTTGAAGGTTGGCACTTTGAACTGAAGCTGGAAGTGCATAACGTTTTGGTCTATGTAGCATCTGTCTATTTGGACAGGCCAAGAGCTGAAGACTTTCTAGCCAGATCAGTTCTGTTATCTGTGTGGCAAGGTTGGGCCACTTTACTTGGTTGACAAAGTTCTTATTTGTTGGCACATGTTGCCATTGTTCAGGGCTTAAGGATGTTTCAATCCTTTTCTCTCTGTTGCTTACATGGACATAGAAGTGTCCACTTTGTTTGCAGATGTAGCTTGACATCACCTTGCTGTCTGCATAGAAGGTGGTGGACTGTAGTTCAAGGCACCATGTCTTTGCTGTCAAGTTGGTCAGTTTTACAGCCAAAGTGGTGCCATATAGCTGTAACCTTGGTACGGTGTGGCCTTTTTGTGTTGTTAGTCTTGCTTTTCCAAAGAAGACACCAAGACTGCAGCACTCCCCGCTGTAGACTCTGGTGCATCTTATGGTTGCAAACAAGATAACGTAAGTGTGGCTCTCCCCGCTGTAGAGTGAGACGTATCTTAAGGCTGCAGACACCTTCGTAGGCACATCTAAGGAAGCGTACAACTCTTTCTTCTGCACTGGGGCCGGTGAGCTGGAGACATACATGCGCTGCACTTGCATGCTTTGGAGACATTTTAGGAGTATGCTCCATGACTCCCAGTCTTGGGAGCGTTGTTTGTCTTGTTTGTCCTTTATGGACAAAGCTAAATTGTCTGGTAGTCTTGCTTGTCTGGAACACGGTTGCTTTCAAAACAGGTTTGGTTGTCACAAGCATGCAGTGTTGTTCTAGGCGCGGTTGAAACACTGTTGCTACCAAAACAGGTTTGGTTGTCACAAGCATGCAGTGTTGTTCTAGGCGCGGTTGAAACACTGTTGCTACCAAAACAGGTTTGGTTGTCACAAGCATGCAGTGTTGTTCTAGGCGCGGTTGGAACACTGTTGCTACCAAAACAGGTTTGGTTGTCACAAGCGTGCAGTGTTGTTCTAGGCGCAGTTGGAACACTGTTGCTACCAAAACAGGTTTGGTTGTCACAAGCATGCAGTATTGTAGGTGTGGTTTTATGGGGTTCAATGGGGTAATAACGGTGGAAAGATCTTGTGGCACTCCCCGCTGTGCAGTTGTTGCCGTTGCTGGGGTAATAATGGTGGCAAGATCTTGTGGCACTCCCCGCTGTGCAGTTGTTGCCGTTGCTGGGGTAATAATGGTGGCAAGATCTTGTGGCACTCCCCGCTGTGCAGTCGTTGCCATCAGGTTCAATGTGGCAGCAACGGCAGGAGGATCTCGTGACCTAGGTGTCGTGTCATCAACTCTGAGGTTGACCAGCGAATCAGGTCGTTGAGATTCTTCTGTTTGTCTACTCGGTCTTGGGGGGCTTGTGGCTGGCTGAGGTGCTCTCACCTGTGCATTCTGGAATGCACTTTGGTTGTCCACGTAGGTCTGTACGCAGCTACGACGCTCTTCATTTCCCAGTTGTTGCCTGTCTGGCAAGAAAGTGGTGTGCTGGAGTATTCTCTGAAGGCCTTCCGCTCTAGCCATTTTGTCTGCCATAACTCTTTGGCATTGAGTAAGTTCAAGTTCTTCTTGGGCGTCCTTTCTTTTGGCCTTCATTTTGGCTGCTATAGCCTTTCGTTTGGTTTCCATTTGGGCTGCTTCGGCTTGCATTTGGGCTGCTTCGGCTTGTAGCTTGGCCTCTATTTCAACTTCCTCAAGTTCTATGGCTGCCAACTCCTTCCTTCTCTGCCTCTCCTCTTGTGCCATGCGAAAGACAGCTTCAGCATCTTTAGCATCTATGATCATTTGTTCGATTTGTGAGATTTGGGAGGTTCGGCTATGACGGGAAGATGCCTTCGAAAGGCGGGAGGCGCCTGTGATATGCGGTTGTTGGGACGGTGTATGTGAATAGCGGGAGACTTTGGACTCGGCTCTGTCGACCAGTCTGCTTTTCTGGCGAGGCTTGGGCTGTGGGGAACCCTGTGAGCTCTCTAGAAACTTCTTGCGTTCCTTGTTTAGTACCTTGAGGTTGTGCATCTTGCTATCGATTCTTGCGTCTCTTAATTGTTCTTGAATGTCCTTGAGTTGCCGTTCAGAGTCCATCCATTGCACGTAGGCGTCTTCCTTATCTCCTTCCACTGCGTGTGCCCGTTCTGGGGAGAGTTCCTCCTTCTGTTCATGGTAGAGTTTGTATAATCTCTCCCAGCTTCGTTCATGGCGTCTGTGGATGATGTGCCATTTCTCCATCAGATGTGAATGCATGGCGTCTGTGGGCTGGTTGATGTATCTCAACTAGGCTGATAGGTTGAACCCCTTCTGCTAGACCAGTAGGATGCTCAGCTATGGCTAGGATAGGTTCAGTGTCCTTCTCAGCTATTTTGAAGAGAATTTGAAGAACTTCTCTCTTTGACCACTAGGGGTCGCTACTTGTAGATCAGCTTCTGAGGTGCTGTCTGTGGGTGGAGATGCCACTGGGTGCGTTCTCCTGTGTTTGTGGGTACTTCAGTGCAGTTCACCCCTTCACCACTAGGGGTCACTTGCTGTGGGCCAGCTACCAGGGTGCTCTGGCTTCGAGGTTCACCCTTTGTCCACTAGAGGGGCTTCTCTGGGTGCGGTTAAAGGCTTGCGTGTAGAGCTTCCTTTAACCACTAGGGGGCGTCTGGAGAAAGGCTAGCCAAATTCTTCCTATTACCACGTTACTGCTAGTGAGCCACTGAGAGAATGTAGAGGTACAAACTCCCATCTGGTCATTTGCAGGCTGGAACTCCGGGTCATCAGCTGTGATAATGAGCAAAGAGAATTGGCTCTTGCTTCCTGTCTCCCAAGCTGGGACAGCTTAGCCTTCAGCTTGAGTGAGTGAGTGAGTACTTTTGGTAAGTTCACTCTGTGCCCTCTAGGGGGTGTTGAAAAGGCTAGCCAAATTCTTCCTATTACCACGTTACTGCTAGTGAGCCACTGAGAGAATGTAGAGGTACAAACTCCCATCTGGTCAGTTGCAGGCTGGCACTCCGGGTCATCAGCTGTGATAATGAGCGAAGAGACTTGGCTTTGATTTCTCAAGCTAGAACAGCTTAGTGCTCAGCTTGGGTAAGTGAGTGAATGCTTCTGATAAGATCACTCTGCGCCCTCTGGGGGGTGTTGGTAGCTTGGGATAACTTTAAGTACTTGCACTTTAACTAACAGATTTGCTCTGTTTTGTGCTGAATTAATTGTGGCTGTTGTGACTCAGCTAGAAAAAAAAATTGCATGACCACCAGGGGGTGCTTCTGCGATGATTCCTCCTTATAACATTGGCTGAAATTCCGAGCATACCTAGGGCTGTCACTATGGCAACAGATGAGTTTATTGAAAGGCAATAAACCTTGCTTTTGTTTGAACTTTAGAGGCAGTCATTAAACAGTTCTTTGTTTCAGGCTGCGTGATTCACTGGCAAAGAGGGGAAGGGGAAAAGCCCAAGCTCCTTTTGGTGTTAAAATTCAAACTTTTCATGCAAGAAACAAAGTAATTTTGAATCAGATACAAGGCACTTTTCATTTTGAAAGTTAGCTAGCAAGTGAATTAGCATAACAAAACTTCTGAATCACTCCTTGAGAGCTGTCTTTTACACAGACACGGCTTGGCTTTCCAGGCTCTTACAAGCATCAAGAGGATCTTTACTTGCTTGAAGGTTTATGCAGAGAAAAGGCTGACCAATTTGATTCTCTTTCTTCAAACTGTTGCAGATTTGAGAGGAGAATTAATCTTTGCTTTCAAAAGATGGCACAAATTATGAGTAAATCTTCTTACTATACTGACCCAAATTCAAAAGTGTTATATTTCAAATCCAGTCAGATAGTTAACTCAAAGGAAACGATCTTATAACAAACAAATATATTTTAATGAGAAAGATTACTTGCGTTCACGTTGAGATTGGTGCTGCTGGGAATACATTGGTTGTTCATCTTTCAGATCCTTTCCTTAGGTAAGAAGATTTTGCTCTTTATACCATCTTATAAGGAAACCTTCCATGGCCCATGCTTCTTACAGACAAAGAGATTCCCATGTGGCTTGTGTCCAGGAAGTCTCCCCAAGACCTTTGGAACTCCTCCCACTGACCCATCCACATACCTAGCATTTAACCCAATAACTGCCAGACCTTCCAACATAGAGCTGGGTCATAGAGCTATATGGGTCATAGAGCTCTATGGGCCAGAACAACCTCCAAGGTCCCTTCCAACTATTATTATGGATCATCGCACAGTCAGCCAGATGTTCAGACTGGATTTGGCATTTTGTCTACCTATCGAGTCCTTACCCAGGACCTGGAATAGGCAGATGTGGATGTTTGATGGTATTACAGATATCGTCGCAGGATGGAAGCAGTTCCTAGTAAGGCTGCCTTTTGCAATTGACTAATAGCAAATTTGTCAATGCCAATGGTGTTCAAGTGGTGCTCCATTTGGGATTGCACCCAAGGCACCTATGACTATTGGTACTACCCTTGCTGCTGCCGCTATTATTATTATTATTATTATTATTATTATTATTATTATTATTATTATTATTATTTTCCCAGTGGTGGGACTCAGCCGGTTCATACCACTTCGGCAGAACCGGTAGCTAATTTTTTGTTGCCCAGGCCCAGAACAGACTTCCAGAAGCAGCATCCACACAGAGAACCGGTTGTTCACATATTTGAATCCCACCACTGAATATTCTGTTTTGTTTTATAAACCAGTTATGGTCATACCTCAGGATCTTCAGGTCTATGCCCTAAGATGCACTGCTTTCAGATTCAAATCAAAGTACTAGTTGTCACTATAAAGTCCTAAATGACATGAGAATGGGTTTTTTTGCAAGATTCTCTCTCTCCGATTATGGACATGCTCTGGATTCTATTTATTAAACTGTGCCATTTGGTGGGATCCAGCTTGGCCCTTCCCTGTTGCAGGCCCTCTGGAACACCATAACTCACAGGACCTCACCATTTTATTAGTGACTGAAGACTTGAATGCCTGGAGATCAGTGGGCCCATCAATGTAATCCTGTGTGTTCTTACAGCTTGAGTTAGGTTTGTTCTCAGGCACCATTATTTTATTACTGAGTTTGCTTTCTAATTGTATGTTTGCTACCCAGAGTTGCAGATGCAAGATGGGCAGCTGTATAAACTGATGTCATCATCATCATTTTAGAACAAATGTGGGCTGGTGAAAAGAAAATACTAGTAGATGAAGCAATGACGAAAAATAGATGCCATGGATTTGGAGTCTATTTATTTTAAGGCTTACTTTACAGTAAACTTAATTATACTTGCAGGTTTTAATTTTGCAATTAAGGTAGAAGACTGTTTTGTTTGAATACAAAATAGTTATATAAATTGCTAGAAAAGACTCCTTTCCTGTTAAATGTATTTCATTGATTTGAGAAGGGGAATTTTTTTGAGGAAGGTCAAAATTTTCTATAACTATCCTTAGATCATAAGAAATATATTTTCCTAAAACTTGGTTCCATTGAAGTGGATATTCCAGTTTCTCATTTCACATGTAATACATAAATGTGTATACACACACACACACACACACACAATATCAATTTTCATCCTGTTTCATGGTTTCAATGTATACAGATAGTCCTCAGCTTACGGCTGGAGTTGGGCCTGGAATTTTGTTCATAAGTGATGCAGTTGTTAGATGAGTTATCATATGACCAGACCCAATTTTACAACCATTTTACCATGGATATTAAACTCATCATGCCATGGTCAAACCACATGGTTGTTAAGTGAATCATGCTGTCACTAAGCCAATCTGGCTTTCTCAATTGACAATTTTCCCAGCAGGAAACCAGCTGGGAAAGTCACAAATCATGATCATGTGACTGTGGATGTAAGCCAGTTGCCCAGCACCTGAAATGCCATCACATGAACCTGGGGATGGTGCAACAGTTGTAATTTCAAGGATGGATTGTAAGTCACTTTTTCTGAGATCCTCATAACTTTGAACTGTTGTTAAATAAACAGTTATAAGTCAAGAACTACCTACCCTGGATCATTAGTTTTTACTTCAGATACAATATCTGTTGAACTTCTAAGCATTTCAGGCACTTCTGAAGCTGACAAAAGTATCCGAATTACATTGGGGCAATATATGTTTTAATGGCAGATTCTGTCAAGCAGATGATTCAGGCAAGTTATATTCAAAATATAACAAACTGGTTTATAGTGACTATGTTAAAGACGTTGAGAAGTTACCTTTGTATTTCATTAAACTGGTCCAAGATGACTTAAAGAAGTTGCACCTGAATTCCTATTATTTCCTTTGCAAAAACATTTCCCTTGTGGCTTGTATTTGCTCCCAACAAAAACAGCTGGTTCCCCGGTGAATGAAAGGTTACAAGTAAATCAAAAGTAATGAGACGGTCAGTTCTATTTATAGAGGAACAAATCTTGCCACAGAAGTAAGAGCACTGGTTGAATGTACAAAAATCTTGCCAGCTGTATGATTACTTTAGCAAACAGGGCCCAACTGTTTATTTTTAATTATTTATTTATTCATTACTTAACTTGGCTTTGCGCGATAGGATGGAAATAACTCATTTTTCAATATATTTCTTTGTGACTCTACTTTAACTAAAACCCCGCTTGTTGCTAGGGTTCAAGATCTTCTTCATAAAACTACTCAATAATATTTTGACCAGGATTTTCCAACTTTTGCATCTTTAACACTTGTGGATTTCAACTCCCAGTATTCCCCAGCCAAAATTGGGAAACCTTAATTTTGACAGTCCTGTAAAGACACACAGAGGAAAACATGTTGTGTTTTTTTTGGGGGGGGGGGGGATGCAGAGGTTTCATGCTATTGTCCTCTTCTTTTCTGAGAACCACAAACCTAAAATAAACTTAATATAGTTAATAAATTGAAAACGGGAAATTCAGTTTCTCTACTAAAAAGAGAGTGACCTTCTTTACTTTTTCTATCAGTTTAAGTGAGCTGGCTTACCACCATATATTGTAGAAGCAGCCAAACCCACTTAAAACCCTTGAGATTACCTCTCTCAGGACCTTTAGATACACTGCAGGGGAAAATAGCCATTGTAGTCTAATACATACAGTAGTGGCCAAAATTGTGGAAACCTTTTGGGAAAAGTATATTTTTGAGGTTTGATGGCTGATAACACCGCTTTTGTTTTTGAGTAGTACCATAAACTTATATATCAATGGAAAGATAATTTAATCAAGAATGTAATGCAACAAAGCTTGTTCAATTATCTGTACTGTATTCTATGAAAAGTTATAGCCAAAGAACCAGAAAAAGGAAGCAGAACTTGCTTAGGTTGATATCAGGTAGCTTTCCTTCCTCTGATTGTAGCCAATGAGCGTGAGTGTTTAGAGAGCCAATCAGGTGTCATCTTGTTTTGGCAATGAGCCAATCAGATTCAGTTATTGATGTCACGTATTGAAGCTGAAAGGAGGACATTTGTCAGTGTGTTATGTGATCGCTGTCAAGTTGATTGGGTTTTTTTGTGTTCTTTCATTTAGTGAGCTTGTAAAACGGAATAAAATTAAAGTAATGGTGCAAAGAGTTGACTGGTTGCTCAGAAAGCGATGTAAAATAGTATTATTAAGTGAACAAGGCTACAGTTATAAAGAAATTTGAAGAAAAATTGGTTGAAACTTAACCAAAGGTGGCATTTCTACTGTACACTTTTCCACAATTTTGGCCACTACTGTATATTGATAAGTCTTTAACACAGAGTTACCCTCAAATACATAAAAGAGTGGCCCTGTATCTATCAAATGTTGCCCATCCATATCCCTTTCCTTGCTCAGTGTATACAATCAAATTGCTCTAATACTGATCACAGTATTGGAAATATTCCTATTACATATACTTCATTCATTCTCCACTGTTTAGTTGTGTCCAGTTCTCTCTCTCTCTCTCTCTCTCCTCTCTCTCCTCTATGGAAACTTTGAAACTGTACTTGATGGTATGATTGTTTGCAAATAAACTTCATATCTTACTCCTAGAAAGGAATACTTACTGATTTGGCTTGGATGCTTTGTTCCCCAATGGCAGTATTCTTGAAAACACTTGAAAACTGGTTGGGGAAGACAGGGTTAATATAGCCTCCACATGGCTCTGAGAAAACACACAAGTACAGATAATACCAGAGATACAAGTTACACTGGGAAGTTAAAAATATTCCAGAAGGAAGCAGTGGATAATTATTTCCCTACTGTTGCCAATTACGCAGACATGACGTCACTGGGAATTGTCTTAAAAGTGACTGTACCTTTAGCTTAACCTGTAAGCAATGGACTAAATCCAGTGGCAGCTTGGAGAGAGCCCCAGTTAACTGCTCTACTGGTTTAAGAAACAAAAGAAGACTTATTCTGTCCATCTTCGTTCAGCACTTAGAGGCTTTCTGGGAAATGAAGATTTCTCTTAGGCTTTGCTTCCAACAAGTTAGAAGAAAGAAAAGGAAAAGACTGTTGGAGGAGATATTATGGCAAGGATCTTCAAACTTGACCCTTTTATGACTTGTGGACTTCTGCTTCCAGAATTCCTCAGCCTGGCACGCTGGCTCAGGAATTCTGGGAGTTGAAGTCCACAGAGTCATAAAAGGGCCAAGTTTGAAGACCCCTGGATTATGGGGACAAGGAAACCAAACCTCAAGGATGTGAAGAAGCTGAGAGTGTAATAGCTACAACCCCTCAGTCTTGCTTGCATTACTGGCTAGAGTTGTGTAGGTGTGGGATAATTGTCTGGCCAAACTTTTGATGGCCCTGGACATCTCGGCAGGGCAGACTTAATCAGGCAGTACCGACCACAGAGTGAGGTTGGATATCCTGGCAAGAGGACTTCCCTAGATCACTTTGAAGTCTCACCCAGCCAAATCTCAGGAGCTTTTCTTTAGAACAGAATTTAAACATTTGCAGTATTATCTTGCAACCATTGGCCATGGACTTTCTGAAATGTCTGGACGTCGATAGTAACATTGGGCAGAATCACCTGGCACCAATCCAGGGATACAGGACCCCCAAATTCAATAGCCAAATTCAATAGGGTCCTCTCCTGCCCACTACAAGTAAGAGTAAGAAACCATAGCGGTTCTCACTTCATTACATATTCATGGCGCATGAATGACAAGCTAGGGCAGCAGTAGGCAACCTTGGGTCTTTTATGACTCGTGAAGGCCTGTGTGAGATGAATCATGGAAGGTTTGATCAGTTGAAACCATCTTGAAATGAATCTGGAAACTTCTTGGTAGCTGATACAGTGAGCAAATCCCCAGTGTTTTGCTGCTTATGAACCTGCTTCCAGTGGTGGGATTCAAATGTGTGAACAACCAGTTCTCTTTGTGGATGCCATTTCCAGAAGTCCATTCTGGGCCTGGGCAACAAAAAATTAGCTACCGGTTCTGCTGAAGTGGTGCAAACTGGCTGAATCCCACCACTGCCTGCTTCTTCCCGTCAAGAGCTAGACTGCCCCATGCACTCTCACAAGTACTCCTTGTGGAGCAGGTAACAAAAGAGCTGTAATAAACACAGCCATCTTCTTTTCATCTGCCCTGAGCAAATCGCCACTCTTAGTTGGCTTATCAGGAACTCGCACCACTCAATTAGTCACAAATTCTCATTACACAGAGTTGAAAGATCAGTGTTATAAAGATGCCTAGATACAGAGATGTTTCCAACTTTCTTGTCAGAATCCAGTTATATTTCCTTTCTATCTATCTTCTCTGATATAAAACCAGTTCTTACCCTCTCCTGGATCCTGCCATACTCCTAAAGGGGAGGGGGGTATGCATGAGGGTTTTATTACTTTCACTTCCTCTATTTACTACAAAGTAACCTTTTGTTTATTCCCTTCGGGTCTGCTAACCATCACAATGTAACCATTGGCCTTTTATCCTATGCCCCTCTGAACTTCTCCTTACCGGCTGCTAGGGAAAGGGGGGTGAAAAGATAAAGCCTCCAGAATCTCGTTTATTTATCCGTCATCAAAATAAGGTGTGAGGAGCTGTTAAATGATTGTGTACAATGGAGCCAGATTGATGTTATCTTTCCTGGATTTAACACCTAGAAATCTGCTGATCTGAATTGCCCGGAAGTGGGGGTTGCTTAGGGACACTTTAAAACATCGATTTGTAAGGAAATCCCTCAGATCCTGTCTATCATGCCTGCTATCAATTTCTCTTAATAAAAGTTCCTGTTGGAAGTGATTGTTTCCAAGAGTTCTGCTTTCTTAAGATGTGGATTGAAGTGGTTCCTTACATTTCTACTGGGTTTATTTCTTCCCTTTTTTTTTTTCTTCCAGAACATCTTTTCTTTCATACCCTGGTTTTCCATGATGCGTTTTGTTAAAAGGGCTAGTGACTCAGCAGTTGCACAAACTCAGTCTGTGTTGTGAGTTTACGGCTCAGCGTGTTGCGTGGACTCGGAAACTTAAGAAAACCACTGGCCAGCGTGTTTACACAGTCATGCATTCCCCACCCGAGTTCTTCCCCACCCAACAAACACAACAGGGCGCAGAATTACAACTTTCCCAGCTCCGATCTTGATTCAGCCACACTTTATTGGGTTCCGAAGGAGAGAGAAATAACCGTTCCTTTGCGCCTTTTCTCCGTTTCCAGAGCCCGCACGCGTAAATTCTTCTTTCCAGACATTAGACCACTCCAGGCTGCATTTGTCTCCAGGGAAAAGCAATTAAAAACCGCCGAGGAGAATTCTACTCACATTTCCAGCGGCTTTGTTTGCGAAACCTATTTTGGGCTCGCTGCCGACCCAGCGAATGAGCTGTTTCAAAGTTCAACGACTGCTCAAAAGAGCCTTTTGATTGTACTCCAAGTTCTATATATTCCGTTCGTGCAGCCAGAAGCTGGCCAAGCGGCGTTTTTTCCTTCAACCACAAGGGGGCGAGCGCAGCCCAAGAACTTCCTGTGAAATACTACCCGGTTACCGTCGGCAGGGGAAAAAAAAAAAAGTCCTTTTCTATTCAAGCGGCAAATTGTTTGTATTACATCGCCCGATCACCCTTTAAAAAGCAAACGGCACTTTACACGCAGCTACGGGGTAGAAAGAGCCGCTTGGCGAATGAGGCGGCGGAAGGAACAATGTTCTTGGAAATCGGTTGAAAATTAAAACAGCCGTGATATACTTTTAATTTTGAAATAAAATAGAAGAGGGCGATAGCGCCCTTAGCGCGCTCAGAATTACCAAAGGAGACTTATAGTCACTCTGTCGCTCCATTTGGTTTCGCTTTTGCAAGACTACCTTGCTCCACAAGACCATAATGATCTTTTATTTATTTACTTACTTAACTTATTTTCGGATTACAGTGCCCATGAGCCACCCCTATCCATTCGACCGTGCTATCGGGTGGACGATGGGATGAGTAGTCCGGTTCCTCCCCGTAATCCCGAAGCGGAGAAGATCCACCCGCGCAAATTCTCGCGGCTTAATTTCTAGGAAAGGAATTTCTAAAAGTGACTTTCCTTAAAAACAGTGTTTCCCAATCTTGACAATTTTAAGGCATGTGAACTTCAACTCCCAGAATTCCACAGCCAGCTTTGCTGGCTGTGGAATTCTGGGAGTTGAAGTCCACATGCCTTAAAATTTTCAAGATTGGGAAACACTGCTTAAAAAGAACGCGAGAGGTTACACCTTCCCGGCTCTCCCAGTGAATTCCTTTGTCTGGCGTGGATTGACTCGCCGCCCTTTAAAGGCTGATTCCCACGTGTTGTTTGTCTATTTCTCTAAACCCGCTGCCTGCGTCTTTTCTGTCCCCACGGGAAAAAAATGCCGCGCTCTGTGCCCGGGGCGAAGCGGGAACTGTATCAGGCAGCCTTTACACGCGTTTCAGGCTCTGCTGGAACCAACTAACAAATTGCACGTGTGAACGCGGCTCGACATATTTGATTGATACCGCTACTTAAACATTAGCTCTTTTTCAATCCCAAACGCTTCTCCCTCGCCAGTCCTTTAAGGAGATTTTTGTCGGGATGTGGAGGATAACGATGGTTCATCCAAGTCCATCTCTGAGCTTTCTTCCCGATACGTGCTTCCCCAGGTCAGTCAAATACAAAGCGGCAGCGTTCGAACGACCTGTCAAGCAGGGATACTTTCAATGTTGGCTAGTTCCTTGGTGGTTTCGCGTTTTAAGCCCAGCTGGTTCGGTTACTTTCCATTCAATATATTGCGAGAACCCAGAATTAATTCGCAAGCAAACAGGACTTAAATATGTAAATTAAAAAAGGAGGGGGGGGCTTAACTTGACTAACCAGTATTAATAAAGACCAGCCAGCGTTTCTCACGATTGCTACCGACAGACGACCAAGTGTCGCGGGTCTGCAACGCGAAACTCAACGAAATAGGCCGAAAACCCTTTGACGGGCGTCTTTCGGCCGCTTCTTGACGTCTCCCTCGTATCACTTTCTCAGCGATTTCCACGCGTGTTTTTAATCAGGCAAGTCTAGGCGAGAACTTCAGTGAGAGAGAGCAAACAAACGATTGCTCTCCATGGGTGGCCGCCTCGGCCCGTTGTTGTCAATAGGGGCGTCTGTTCCTTGCCAGGATCCCCATTCCCTAACTGCTTTCTTTAGCCGCGTCAGGATCGTTGGGGGGTCCCCCATCCCCTTGGCGGGGGGGGGAGGGAAATCTGCCCACTCGGATGCTTTCAAACCGAGGCCCGGGTCTCAGACTCGGATGCGCCCCCCCCCACCGAGTTCCTCATCAATTTCTCCCGGGAAGGTGACGGGGCAGGAGAGTTCGTGTGAACAAACCGGGGTTAAACAGTCGAGGGCTTTGCGCACTGGGGGGAAACCCAGTTTTAATTTATGTGCATAGCTCCTAATTCGAGGATTAACCAAAAGCTTCGAAACGAAGTATAGAGACTGAGCAGGAAAACGGCCTTCATCCAGACAGCGTGCAGAATGTGGATTAGAGATCACAGGGCAAGGGTGTGCTGTGAGGCTGAGCCTGTTTTTTAAAAAATAAAGTCTTTTGTCCTTTATGGCTTTATGAGAACTTCCTGTAGTTTGTAGGAATTAATCAGTTCCCAAATCTAGAATGGTTTCCCACTTCCTAGCCTATCCTACAACTGGGCATTTCCTGGTGGTGTCCTTTTCAAATATCCCCTTCCTTCCACAGCCACCCTTTGTAAGGGGAATTGCACCTTCACTTAGAGCTGTGCTGGTGTTTTGGTATGTGGGAGCAACTGTGCAAATATAGGCCGACCTAAACACACACACACACACACACACACACACACACACGCCCCCTGCAAGCTGACAGAAGCCTAAATCCTCCCCCCTCCGAGGAACGGTTCTGACACCACACGTGCCCTGTATGGGTTTCTGTCACCCTGCTTGCTTGGATTCACTTCTTTGGAAAATTGTCCAATTTCCCACCTTGGAAATCAAAGGCCGGCTCCAGGGTGTTGTTGTTGTTTTTCACACCGATTTGCCTGCACGCGTCCTGGATCTGCAGCCTACTAGGCTTTTCGTCCCACGAGACTCGCATGGTTGAAATGGAAAAAAGACGACTGCGGGGGACTCCCAAGAATTGGGGATTTCCGTGGAATAAAGAAGTGATTTGCCGTTGATTTCTCAACCTGGTTCTGGTCTTTCTTAGTGGTCTTCCATCCATCCAAGGCCCATTTAGCGGTGCCTTTAGAACTGCAGTTCGGGAGAAGGGGAAAAAAATAGACCAAACATGATTTAAATTATAAACTAGACATCGTTTAGCCCAGTGTTTCCCAAACTTGACAATTTTAAGGCATGTGGACTTTAAGGCGTGTGGATGCACTGAAGCGGGCCGGACCCGTTTCATTTCTGGACTTTGAGGTTCGGGTCGGTGACGAAGCATTGGAAGGGGCGGACCAACCTTTCCTTCGGGCCAAGAAAGGGAGATTTCCCAAGCCCTTGGAAGCCGCCGAGACTTTGGCGATCGAGGCGCGGGGCCAGCCTTCTGAACTGGGCTCCCTTTGACCCCAGTATGAATTAGGAAGCTGGCGGTATTTAATAATCAGGAAAGAGCCACTGCAAATAATAAGGAGAATCACAGTCTCCTGGCCTCTAGGTGTCTCTTCGCTTGCATAACGCCCACCATCCGAGACAGAGTCGGGGCGGGGGGGGCACTTGTAGTCCAATATAACTTGAGGGGGTCGAAGGTTGGAATCAGAGTGGGGTTTATCCGCGGGGACGGGGGGGGGGGAGAGGATGTTCTATTGAGTCAGTTTTCAGAAAAAATTCAAAGCAAGGTTCCGAAAACGGAGAAAAAGGGAAGGAAGGAAGGAAGGGGAAGGAAAGATAAGGAAAGGAAAGGAAAAGAAAAGGAAGGAGGGAAGGAGGGAGGGAAGGAAGAGAAGAAAGAGAAGAAAGAAAGAAAGAAAGAAAGAAAGAAAGAAAGAAAGAAAGAAAGAAAGAAAGAAGGGGAAGGAAAGATAAGGAAAGGAAAAGGAAGGAGGGAGGGAAGGAAGGAAGGAAGGAAGAGAAGAAAGAAAGAAAGAAAGAAAGAAAGAAAAGGAAGGAAGGGGAAGGAAAGATAAGGAAAGGAAAAGGAAAAGGAAGGCGAGAAGGAGGGAGGGAAGGAAGAGAAGAAAGAAAAAGAAAGAAAGAAAGAAAAGGAAGGAAGGAAGGGGAAGGAAAGATAAGGAAAGAAAGGAAAAGGAAGGCGGGAAGGAGGGAGGGAGGGAAGGAAGAGAAGAAAGAAAGAAAGAAAGAAAGAAAGAAAGAAAGAAAGAAAGAAAGAAAAGGAAGGAAGGAAGGGGAAGGAAAGATAAGGAAAGGAAAAGGAAAAGGAAGGAGGGAGGGAAGGAAGAGAAGAAAGAAAAAGAAAGAAAGAAAGAAAGAAAGAGAAGGAAGGGAGGGAGGGAGGGAGGAAGAAAAGGAAGGAAGGAAAATAGGGGGAGGGGCGTTGTACAGCAGTCCTAGCCCTATTCTGTGGCCCTAAACTGCTTCTAATAAGGTAAAAGTGCCCGAGTGCGCAACCCCCCAAGCTCTAGAGAAAATTGCTGCGCCCTCTCTCGGAATCCAGACCGTTCCCCCCGCCTCTGCTGGGGGTGTTTGAATAAAAGGTTGCGATGAAAGCGCCTTGGGATCGAAGTAGAGAGCGGATGCGAAGGGAATCCAGGAGCCTAGCAGAAAAGTGTTAGAAGCTGCCTAGGGATCAAAATCCTAATTTTTGTTCCTGCGCGCTCCTGCGCCATTTCCTCCCGGGAAGAGGCATGTAGGAAGAGGTTCGCGGTCCCGCAGGTTAGCAACCCGCTGGCTGCTTTGCGCCGGCCCAAGAGATCCAGAAGCCTCAGAGCGCTTCCTCGATTCCTGGCTAGATCGGAGAAAGCGTCGAAACGCCGCGGAGACAGCCGCGTCCGTGCACCACCCGATCTTCGCATCCACTACCGTGTGGATAAATTGTCTAACTTAATTCTGCTGGACTTTTTTTTTTTAAAGGCAGATATTCCACAGGTTTCTTTGCCTTGTGGCGTGGGGCGCAGCAGTAAAAAGAATGCTCCTCTCTAAATTATTTCTGCTTACCTTGCAATGCCAAGCAACAAATGCCAATTTAGGGGAGTTTTAGATTGCGATCTCAGGACGAAATTTTCCCACCGTTAACTTAACCCGGCCTGGTTCCTTGAACTGTATTTACTAGATTTGCGCTGCAGGACGGACTTCTTCAATAAGCAGATGGGCTGATTCCACCCAACGTGCCAGGCTAAAAGGTGGTTGGCTGGATTCACACAATGCATTTAACTCCAAATGTATGAAGACAATGACTGGGTTCTTCCCATTGCTTTGTTACGGGCATGCAGTGGAAGGCGACAATCTGTCGAGCCCCGGAAAAAAGATTTTTGGATAAGACTTAGGAGTTACCGTGACTTTGCTCATTCAACACAATAAACAAGCACAGTTTGTTTAACCACCAAGATTTACTAAATACCAAACTATGGTAAGCCACAAACAAGCACAGTATGATTTATATTTCCGGGTTTTCCTCAGTTTAATCCAGGTGCTGTCCAGATCTACTGCCTGGAATTACAATGTCCAGAACTCTTAGCCAGTGTAGACTTTGGGAGTTGTAGTCTATTGAGACCCAGAGATGATTGAGTTTAGATGATCGAGTCGTAGTAGGACCCCAGTTGGGGAGGAGACAGAGAGCCCAAAACTTTAACAGAAAAGTCAGATGAATGAAATTGGGGTAAATAAATTTACCTGACCAGCTTAGGAAAAGGGCTTGAGACAGATATTTTAAAAGAATACTTTTTCTTTTTAGTGTATTTAACCAGTTATTTTGTGGGTGACTTTACTCTCCTGGGCCACATACAAATGGGACTGCTTATGTTATATTTTCTCCGCTTCTCTCTACAGGGCATTATTCCTTCCACCACGGTCCAAGGGAAACCAAGGCCCAGCTCCAATGAGTCTGTTGGGAAAGCACCGTCTCCAAGGGATGACCCCAATTTATTAAACCTAATAATGTCTAAAGGGCCTGGAAGGCTTGATTGGAGACTATGCCACATTTCTATCCAAAGTGTTGCACGAATCCAGTCCCAGTATTTAGGGTTCCGAGTTACAACCAGGAGCAGAATAATGGTTTAATTGAGCAATTTCATGGTTCAGTTAACCATGTCTGTCATCACACCAACCCAACCAACCACAGTTCAAACAACACATTTGGAAATCACTTTGTCTTTGGCCGGAATTGTTGCAGAGAGAAAGAGAAAGAAAGAAAAGAAGCATCTTCCCTGAATCAAGAGGCAGGTTTATTAATTTATTTAATTGAGTTTCTAGCTCAATTCTAGTTTTGTTCTAGGGAACAAAACTATCTTCCTCCCTCCCTCCCAAAGTCTGTAGTACAAAACAGCCTCGAGGACGCACCTCTGAAATGGCACCCCCGACCCCATTAGACTTGTTCTTTTTTCTTTTTCTTTTTCTGGTACATTGTATTAATTTAATGCAAGTTTCAGTACATTGCTGTGATGTCTAGATGAGGTGATTAAAAGGAGATTAACGTTCTATTGTTAAAGAAGCTTTAAAGAATTGGAAATAAAAAGAGAAAGGTCAAAATGCTATCAATGCTCTATTGTCTCTAACGCTTTTTGATAGAGGCGATTTGCTTTCCCTAACAACGATCACGATAAAGCTCATGCAAATCCAGCAACGAATTGTAAGAGCGGCCAGTCTCTCGGAGTGCTCGGTGTCCCGTTCTTCTCAGCCTCAGCGCTTGCAAAGCCTCCGGAGCCTGCTTGCATTTGTAGACCGCTGATTACCCAGAGCCGCCGCTCGTTCGGCCCCGGGGCAGGAGGCTGGGGGGAGGGGAGGGCTTCGAGCTATTGACTTCAGAGCCGAGCCTCTCTCTTCGCCTGTTCTGTTATGCAGCCCGAGCCCTGCCCTCCCTTGGGGACATCTTCAGTCTGCGGATTCTAGAAGCGGGCGGCGAAACCCGTTTCGGGAAAGATGCCGGTGGCCAGCTAACCCGGAATGTTCCCCCTTTAGGAGCGAGGTTTCTCTTTCTCTCTCGAGCCGCCTTGGCGTTTCGCTCTGAAAAGCAAACTTCGTTGGGGCTGTTTCGAGTCTCCCAAGTCTGTCTTTCGAAGGGAATCGGAGGTCGCGGGAATGGGGAGAGGAGAAGGGGGAGAGCGAGAGAGGAGAGAGGAGAGGAGAGGAAAAGAGAGAGGGGAGGAGAGAAGAAAGAGGAGAGGAGAGGAAGAGAGAGAGAGGGAGAGAGGAGAGGAGAGGAAGAGAGGGAGAGGGAGAAAGGAGAGGAAGAGAGAGAGAGAGAAAGGGAGGAGAGAAGGAGAGAGGAGAGGAAAAGAGAGAGGAGGGGGGAGAGGAGAAGAAGAGAGAGGGAGAGGAGAGGAAAAGAGAGAGAGGAGAGAGGAGAGGAAAAGAGAGAGGAGGGGAGAGGAAGAGAGAGAGAGAGAGAGAGAGAGAGAGAGAGGAGAGGAAGAGAGAGAGATGGATGGTGCGGGCAAGGCTTTGCTTAATCAGAGCAAAAGCTTAATAAAATCTCTGCTTTGCAACAGCCCCCCAAACGCTGGCAGGCGGATGCCCGGGACTGGCTAGGCTCAATGTGGAGCGCAAAGCCTCCTTGTTGGGACCGAAAGACGTAACACACCCCGGCGGCTTGAACAGAGCAAGGGCGAAACGGCCGAGAGGAGACCGGGAGGAGGGGAAAGGGGGAAAAGTCCGGGCAGGAGGCGTGGCGGTGGGAGGAAGAGCTTCCCCCCTGGCCGGTGCGCAGGGGAGCCCAGGCGCGGGCAAGGGGCGGTAGGAAGGGAGCGCCGGGCGTCTCTTAAGTTTAGAAACAGCAGCGCGTCCCTCGCTTCCCTTTTCCCGAGCGCCTCTGAAGGACGTTCAGCGGAAGCCTTCGCCCCACCGCTGTCTCCAAGGGCCGCAAAGAGTGGGTGGGTTGGGGATGATGGGACCTGGAACCCGAGACCGCGGGAGAGATTAATCCTTTAACCTGCTGGCGACTTTGGGATCTGATTGGCTGAAAGGGAAGGAAAAAAGAAACATTAAAGGGGGGGGAGGGAAGACAACCTTTTACGAGCGACTTTCGGTTTTCAGGGCAAATCCTTCGATTTCTGGGCCGTCCCCTTCGGAGCTCCCTCTTTCCCCCCTCCCTCCCTCCAGCTCCGAGTCTCCTTTGCAGTTTCAGCCGCTTGGCGCGCTCCGTATGCAAATGAGGGGCCTTGGCCGGTCCCGCCCCTTCGCTCTAAGGGAGGGGCAGGCGGAGGTGCCGGCTCGGCTTCCGCGTCGCCTTCTCTTTCTTCTCGGTCCACGTTTCTCCCCACCGAAAAGGCAGGGCCAATAGGAGGCTGGGGCCCGGCTCCGTCCCACCCACTGCTGTTTATTGACACCTCTCCAAAGTTCTCTCTCTCTCTCCCTCTCTCTCTCTCTCCCACTCCCTCCCCCCGCCGTCCACCCCTCCCCCCCAATAGCCAAAGGAGACGGGAGGTGTGGGGGGGGGGGGCGATTGAAAATGTTTTATTACCTCTGAGTGGTTGTTTGGGATCTGTCAGAGGGAGGCGAGCCGCGAAAAGAGCGCGCCGCGGAGGCAAAGTCGAGCCTGGCCGGCCGCAAAGGAAACGGGCGGAAAAGGTGAGCAGCGCCACTCAAAAAAAAAAAAAAAAAGGAGAGAGAGAGCGCGGGAAAAGCGACGAGCCAAGCCGGGAAAGGAAAACCGGGATCTCCCCTCGACCAGCCGCAGAGGGAGCGCCCAGCCCTCCTGGCCTGCGTTTAGGAAGGGGGGGGGGGAAGAAGAAGGAAAAAAAGGCAGAAATTCCTCTACATGTCCGAAGATCGGGAGGATTTTCTCTGCAGGCAACCCACAAAGCCTGAGGCCGGGCTGAAGGAAGAGGCGGCGGTGGCGCTTTCTCCCTTGGGATCAGGCGATCGCCTCCGGAGGGAGCGCAGGAGGATCTCCCAGCGCCCGACCAGGCTCTCTCCAGCCGCGGAGAAGGGAACCAGGGCCGAGCGGCGCCTCCTTCGTCCGGCCGCCGGCCGTGGCTCGGCGCCTTCGACGGGGCTGATTTCCGCGCTACACCCGCCGGCGCGCCTCACTCTTCCCGCGCCCAGTGAATGCCATTTTCCTTCCCCGGGAGGCTGGCCCTGGTGTCCGTTTGCTCCCCTCACCGAGCGGCTGGCCAGGGAACAGCCGCCCTTCGGCCGGAAAGGAGCCAGAGACAAGCCGGAGAGAAGGAAGCCACAGGACGGACTTCGCTCTTCCCACCATCGCTTAATCCCGCCGGCAGCTCTTCGCTCTCCGCCCGTCGCCGCCGGCAGCTCCTCCCAGAGACGGCTGGAAGCTCCGATCCCTCCACGAAAGTTTCCCGCTCCTCCGCTGCCCGCCTTCTATGAGGGCTCTGGTTAAAGTTTGGAGTTTTTCCCCCCGATTTATTATTTTTGGGGGGGGGGGAGATTATCCGGGAACGGTGCCTCTTCCCCGGGATCACCAGAAGGGATCCCCTTCTTCGAAGGGAGCCCCTGAGCTCGGCTGTCCGGACAGCTCCCCGTCCGATCCAAGCCAGCCCCTCCCAGCCCCGATCCTCGCTTCTTCCGAATCAAGGGACGCTTTCAGGGCATCCCTGAGCGGAGCCTTCCCGAAGTGCTCCCAGCGTCGCTCTTCCCACGTTCCTTGAACTCCTCGCTCCAGAAAGGCCTTTTATCTTCCGACGACGCCTTTGCTTCAGTTCAGAAAGGGAGAAGCTGCTCTCTCTCTCTCTCTCTCTCTCTCTCTCCCCTCCCTCTCTCTCTTTCTTCCCCCCAAGTTTGGACAGAGAATATCACTTTCCCTTTCAATGCTGGCCTCTTGACTCCAGTTAGTCGCCCTCTCTCTGCTCCAGCTGCTCAGCCTCTCCCCCCTCCCAATAGCAGAACAGGATCCCCTCAATTGACTCCAACCCCACTTTCCTATATCTCTTTCCGCCCCCCCCCCCGTCCCCAGCCATCTCTGCCCCTTGGGGGGCTCTTCCCTTCGCCCTTAGACACCGGGTCCGCAGGAGACACCGGGTCCGCTTCTCCTCCCCGTCCAAAGAAGGCTCCTCCGCGGCTTGAGAAGAGGAACAGCCCGTCGGCGTCAGCGCCCTGCCCGGCCGTCCGACCTGGGGATGCTGGCGGTGGGGCCGATGGATGGCACCTCCCGGCCGAGCGCCTTCCTGCTCAGCAGCCCGCCGCTGGCCGCCCTGCACAGCATGGCCGAGATGAAGACGCCGCTCTACTCGGCCGCCGCCGCCGCCGCCGCCTACCAGCTGCCACCCGCCGCCGCCGCCTCAGCAGCCGCCGCCAGCGGACCTTCCTCCCTCTCCTCCTCCTCCTCCTCAGCTCCCTCGTCGTCGTCGTCGTCTTCCTCCTCCTCGGCGTCCGCCTCGCCTTCCCCTCCGCTGGGTTCGCCCACGCCCGCCGGCCTGAAGCTCCACGTCGCGGGGGCTCTGTCGGCGCTGGGCTCGCCCCCGCAGCACCACTCGGCCGCCACCCCGCACGGCATCAACGACATCTTGAGCCGGCCGTCCATGCCGCTTCTCGCCGCCGCCTCCGCCTCCTCCTCTTCGTCCTCCGCCTCGCCGGCCGCCGGGCTCCTGGCGGGCCTGCCCCGCTTCAGCAGCCTCAGCCCGCCGCCGCCGCCGCCGCCGCCGCCACCCCCGGGCCTCTACTTCAGCCCCAGCGCCGCCGCCGCCGCCGTGGCCGCCGTGGGGAGGTACCCCAAGCCTTTGGCCGAGCTGCCCGGCAGGACGCCCATCTTTTGGCCGGGGGTCATGCAGAGCCCTCCGTGGAGGGACGCCCGCCTCGCCTGCTCGCCCCGTAAGTATCGCCTCCTCCGTCTGGGAGCCCCAGCGCCTCCCTCCCTCTCTCTCTCTCCCGGGCCTCCAAGCCTTGGCGCCTTCCCGACGGGAGAGGCGCAAGGGCCGTCGCCTCCTGGCCGGGGAAGCTGGCGTCCCTGAGGGCTCCGATAGAGGAAGGCTGAATCGCCTTAACCGGCTCTTCTTTCGCTCGGTTCTTGCCTGTTTCTACGCCCGGGCTCCTTCCCCACCCCAAGGCCGATATTCATGACTGCGCTGCCCCAATTCTGCTGGGAAGAAGGCAAATTCCGGGGGGCCACTTTTGCTGTTGTCGTTGGACAATGCCCTCCCCCCCACACACATCTGTCCAGCTGTGCCTTCCCTACCAAACCCTTTCCCTGGGCCGGAGAACCTGACGTGGATAGGGAGACAGCGAGGGTTTCTCTCCCCCCCCCCTCCCCTGGCTCCCTCTCCTTTTCCGAACCCAATAGAAGACTGGGGCCCTCCAGCTGCTTTGGACCACAACTCCCACAATTCCTTGCCTTGGACTGCCTGGGGCTAAAGGGAGTTCCCTGCCCCACCGCTAGGGGGCACCCGCTTTGCACTCTCTCCGCCCTGTGCTACTTGCTGTTGCCGAGATGAAAGCGGGCCTGTCTGGGGAGCCCAGGCCGACAATCCAGGGCTTTTGCCCTCTGCCTTTGACCTGCTGCCCTCTCCGGATGGGTTGCCTTATTGAAAACGGGGTTGGGTGGGGGTTGTAGTCCCAGCCACCCTAAATGGGGAACAGGCTCTGCTTTGAAGCCACTCAGTGTGCCTCAACTGTGCAGTGTGGCTAACCTGAGGCAAGAAAGATGCACTCAGCGCCACGCATCCACACGTGACAGCAACTGGGGGACAAGGCGCTGCGAAGAATCGCTTCCTTCAGAGGTCTTTTAAAGTAGGGGCGCTGCAGCAACCGCTAGACCCGAAAGCCCCCCTCGCACCGCCCCTCTTACTCCCCCCCCCTTGAACCGGACTCCTGGGGTTGATGCTCTAGCTAGCAGCTCGTTGCCTTTGCAACGGAGCTGCTCCCTTGATTCTTGCGGTTTCTTGGCCAACCCTTCCCCCGAGGAGGCCGTCCCAACTCCCCTTCTCGCCTTAATGCTGAGCCCGGCTTCTTTCCCCTCGCCTTAAAAGAGCGAGTCAAGCGCCACGAGAAAAAAAATTAAGCGGTCCGTTCCTGTGAATTGGCTTGGCTCTCCTTTTTTCACCCCCGAAAACAGATCCAATGGGGGCGACGCCCTGAACCCGTCCCTTCCGCGGGAGACCCGCTCGGAAGCCAGTTCCTTTGAAACTGGTGGGGTTCCTTCTTGAGCGAACTTAGTTACGGGAGGGGGAGCTTGTTAAGAAGGCCGCCGTGGCGCTTTTGTTCTCGCTTTTTTTTTTTTTTAATCCTTTTCTTTGGGGGGAAGCAGTTGAAGGGGGAAAAAGAGAGACACCCCCCCACACACACACTGGAATATCTTCTTTGCCCCCTTCAGGTGAAATAACTTTCAATACTAACTGAAATTTAGACATCTGTTTCAGTTGAGGTGCCCATTGTTAGTATTTGAAATAATGGGTCTAGTCCTCTGTTTAATAACATTTTCCCTCTAAGGGAAAATGCCGGTCTTTAATGCAGAAAGACCATTATCTAGACTAGACCATTATTCCTTTCCTTTCCTTTCCTTCCCTTCCCTTCCCTTCCCTTCCCTTCCCTTCCCTTCCCTTCCCTTCCCTTTCCTTTCCTTTCCTTTCCTTCCCTTCCCTTCCCTTCCCTTCCCTTCCCTTCCCTTCCCTTTCCTTTCCTTTCCTTTCCTTCCCTTTCCTTTCCTTTCCTTTCCTTCCCTTTCCTTTCCTTTCCTTTCCTTTCCTTTCCTTTCCTTTCCTTTCCTTTCCTTTCCTTTCCTTTCCTTTCCTTTCCTTCCCTTCCCTTCCCTTCCCTTTCCTTTCCTTTCCTTTCCTTTCCTTTCCTTCCCTTTCCTTTCCTTTCCTTTCCTTTCCTTCCCTTTCCTTCCCTTTCCCTTCCCTTTCTCCTGCCTTCCTTGCTTCTCTGCCTTCGTTTGCTGCCTTATCTTCTTAATCTAGCTGGGTAATTTTTTTTAAAAAAAAAAAAAACCTCCAGCTTCTTAAACTCTAAATGTCAAAAAACAATAATAATAATAAAAATCAGGAAGTTTCTGGTTGCACTTTTTCCAACTAACAATTCTTACGAACTTGTTACTCGGGAAAAAGTGTTTCCGGACACCTTCTGTTGTTGTTGTTGTTTTGCCCCCCAAGTCGCGACTAGAGCGAACCGGCTTTGTTCCTGCAACGGAGGGAGGCCGAAACCCCGTCGCTGCCGAATTGTGCAAACGGCGCCGGTTGCTTCAGTTTCCGAGTGCTGAAATTTCCCTTTTCCCGTTGAGCAAACGTAGCGCTGGGCGGAACGCACGGTTATACACACACACAGTGAGTGTCCCTTACGTGGCCTCTTCCCCTTTTCTTTTTCACTTTTTCGACTCTAGATCAAGGCTCCATTTTGCTGGATAAAGACGGCAAACGGAAGCACACGAGGCCCACGTTCTCCGGCCAGCAGATCTTTGCTTTGGAAAAGACTTTTGAGCAAACCAAGTACTTAGCTGGGCCGGAGAGAGCGAGGCTCGCCTATTCGCTGGGAATGACGGAGAGCCAAGTCAAGGTGAGAGCGGCTGCGGGCAGGGAAGAGAGACGGTCCCGATCCAGGCGACGACCCTCGTTCGCCCGGGGAAGGGAGCTTAAGGTCGTTCACAGGCGGGGGCGATGGGCGCCCCTTTAGAGTTTAGTCCTGGGGAAAAAAAAAAAAACCGGAATGGGAACTACGCTCTTCCCGGATCCGGTGGGTTGTGATCAATTGAAAGTCCAGCTCAGGCCTTCGTGTACAAGACGCCTTAGGAAAAAGAGCGAGGTTCGTGGCAAAAACTGGTCTGTTCAGCTCTTCCTGTTTCTAACTTGGCGGTCTCGAAATTAATGGGAAAGGGAATAAATATTTTCGCCTCTAAAGAGTCCCAACACCCCACAAGCACACCGTTCCTTCTGCCCAGGTTTTAATCAACGGGGTTCAATCGTTGTTAAGAACGAAGGGCTGATAAATAGCTTTATGGGTCTGTGTTGATGAACTAGGGCAAGTGGGTTCAAAAGAGCTGGTCTATTAATTAAAAGACTAAAAGACTAGTTACAGAAAGATTGGAGGCATTTACTAGCCAGTAAAGCCAGCCTAATTGTCAAGTAAAAAGGGTAAGATATTAGGGTAGCTTTTTTTTTTTTTTTAAATCAGGATGCTAAAAATAAGTTCCGGAAAGGTATCTGGGTGTGTAAATAGGAGCTAGTTTGCATTTTGCAGCACTAATTAGGTGCAGGTGTGAATGAGTGGCCCTCAAATCCTGTGCACCCACACAACTAGGGCAATCCTAAGATCTAGGCCTTTTAAAAAGTTGAAAAGCTCCAGTGTGGTGTTCCTTTAAGTCCTCTGCCCAGCATTCTGACTGTATTCTGCTTTCTTTGTTTTTCTCTACTGGCCCCACTGAAGTCGACTCAGAACTGGAACAAGACAGGGAAGCCAAAATAACGTTTGAGACTGTATTTTAACTGATCCTTGGGAGTGTCTGGAATGAAAAATTCCCACTCTATCCCAAACACTCAGCCGTAGCTTGGGTGGTCTCCGTTCTCTAGTCCCAAAGGTGCTTTTTCAGGAGGCGACTTACTTGTTTTTCTTTGAAGATCTTTCGCTTCTCATCCAAGAAGCTTCTTCAGTTCTGGCTGGATGGTGGGGAATGGAAGGTAGGCAGGGAGACTTGATTGCTGCCATCCAGCTCCCAACCCAAATTTGAAGGGGACTCACTTCTGTATGAATGCTGTGACGGGGGTTGTCCTGTGAACTTGCGCAGTCAAGGCCGACTCTGCAACTTGTACATTAGAGTAGTGCATTTGGCAATGTGCTAGTGCATTCAAGACCTAACTCTTCTCATTGAGTTCATTACCTTAAGAATCTCAAGACATCTGTTACTTTTTGGTGTAAACCTGTTCATTCTTACACTCCTCTGGAGCTCCCAAGAAACGCACCCCGAAGACAAATTGATTGAATTCAGTAAAGCCTAAAGGTTGGTGAATTAAAATCCACCTATGTTATAGCTGAGCAAGAAACCTGTACTTCCCTAAAGCTAAAGTCATAGTCATGATAAGCAGAATCATTTTAAGATGCCTTTGGAAACCTTTAATTCTCTTGCTTTCATTGTGTAGTGGGGAAAAAAAAATATCCCACACCTCAAAATGCACTTCAAGTTTTCTTATTATTTCAATTGTCCACCCATACTGTTGGGATTTCACAAAAGCAGAAGTAAAACCAACTTTTCCGTACAATTATGGGCGTGTGTGTGTGTGTGTGTGTGTGTGTGTGTGTGTGTGTGTCTCTCTCTCTCTCTCTCTCTCTCTCTCTCTCTCACACACACACACACACACACACACACACACACACACACGTTGCATAGCAGGACATTTTGGGAGAAAATGTACTTTATATATACACGTGGAAATAAATCTTATCAAACTCATTACAAATTTTATTTCTGGGTGGGCATCTGCAGGACTAAAGCTTATTTTACATTGATTCCGGCCAAGAGCAAAATTTAACTAATCATTCTTTTTCCCCACCCCGTTTATAATTCCTTTATAGGCCTGTATTAAAAAAAATACTGTTATGGCTGCCCTCCTGTATACTTATCTGAATATAAGTGTTCAATACAATGGAATCGTTTCTGAGCAGACCAATATAGATTTACACTGGAAAGCTGCAAATTAACTCATTTTCATTTATTTGGAAGGAATCATTTTAAAAAATCTTCTAGGTAGCTCTAAGAAATAGATGCAAATTTGAAGGAAAATCAAACTTAACAAGTCCAGCTCTCTGTGTTGTTCATCTGTTGCTGCTGTGTTTTTTTAAAAATACCTCCGATCATATACTCATTTTTCAGATAGTGTTCAGAGAGTCAATCTTTCAGTACAATCTAGGATTGTACTCAGTGTAAAAGTGCAACTGGGGTTGTTTGGATTAGGTACTTTTGCTTGTGGATGTTTTCATTTTGCACGTGGGAATTTGGGAGAGCTTTGTAACTGTTTGAACAAGATGAACCTTTCTCTGGGTGAGAAGAATTAAATGAAGCATAAAGGTTGCTCAGTTCCTTGAATTGTTTGATTTCAGCATAAAATAAAACCTTGTCCGATGGAGCAACTGGGAATGTTATAAGAATAGCAAATCTTTCCTTTCCTTTCCTTCCCTTCCCTTTCCCAACAACAGAAAATTCTTTAGACATCTGATGAAACCAATGAATCTTGCCATTTATTTCTGAGTATTCAAATGGATGGAGGTGGTGGTGGTGGTGGAGGGAAAACCTCCCTTTTACAAATTGTCACTTTATTTCAAAAGTTATCCAGAGACCCTCATTTGTCACTGTAAATATGTGGGAAAGGCTTGGAATAAATGGCTGCCTTTCCCACTAATATGCCCCACCATTTAGTGCAGTGTGTTTGAGGAGGGGAGGGGGTTATTTAAAAAAAAAGGGTGCATTGTGAATCAGATGTTAATTTGAACAGAGCAGCCTGGTCCAGAATGGGAAATGAAGGATTCATATGTGTTTTGTTTTCTAAGCCACCAAGTGGAAAACAGCTACACTTTTTGTTAGAAGAAGCAGTATTTACTCTGAGTAAGTCCCTTTGCAGTGAAGGAGGTTCACCATGGAGCAAGAAACTTTTAGGTTTGTCTTGTTTCTTGTTCAACGCCTTTCATCTCATCTCAAACCAGCCCAGAAAAAGTTTGGCACTGAGGTCATTTATGCTGCCTTGATTTCAACACAAATTAAGCGGGCAGTCAGCCCCAATTTGATGATAATCATTTTTTATAATCTTCAGGAGTGAATTTGGCTCTCCTCCATTGTCTGTTGGAAGTTTTTGTCTTTCAACAATAAGACTGGTTTTTGTATTTATCTTTGTCCTGCGGTATAAGAATACATTGGGTGGCTTGTAATAATACATGAAAAAAATGACAACAAATTAAACCAAAAAAAAGGACATGTAAAAATAAAATGCAAAAAACACAATGTATCTATTGGAAACAAAGCCTCATTATATCTATATGGTTTTCTGCCCCAAATTAAGTCTCCAGTTCTATGTGTTTCTTCCTGACAGTAAATAGCTTTTCCTCCCATTGGGTTTCCTCAGAGAAAACAGCATCGCCTCTAGCTTCAAGCAGCCTCAAAGTTGCATTAGACCCAGTTACCTTTACTTGGATGCAGTTTATCATAAAACGAAAAACAAGGGCTAATCCCATGAATTATGTTAAACCATTACTTAACCCTGCTTAAAGCAGAAAAAAGCAAATTGCAACAAAGCATGTTATGGCTTAGCATGGAGTGTGAATGCAACCAGTATAGTGTGCAAATGTATTCATCTAATTTCGAAGGCGCTAAGGGTAAAAAAAGGAGAGTAGCAACTTGTTTGTTTCCACCCCGTTCTGCTTGTGTTGTCTTCTCTCCAGCCATCTGGCACTTTTGACTTACAAAAGTAGGCTTCCGCTTTCAATGGACTCAGAGGTGAGGAAGCGAGAATAAATGAATGAGGATGCATCTAGAGATCAGGGAAGGAAAGCGGGAGAAAAAGAGGGGAAAAAAAAAACCAAATCTGAGGCATGGAAGAGAGCAGGAAGGCGAGAAAGAAGAAAGGAAGGAATAACAGGTTATGGGAAGGAGAAAAGAAAGGAATCTAAAGGCGAACCGGTTCAGCAGTGTGTGCAAAAAGTTAATTGAGTCTGTTTGGGCTGCTGTTGTTGCCCATTCTCCAAACAGTAGGGCTGCTTTAATTTCCATAACTATATTGGGGTTAATAATGCGAGACTTTTTTGTATGCCTGCACAGAAGGAAGATTCACTCAGCTTCCTGGGGCCTTTTGATTTTGAAGCATGCCTTCTCCCACACTTCACTTTTCCCTGCAAAGAAAATGCAATTTGATTTCTCCCCTCCCATGTCAATAGCACTGTAAGTTGAATTGTATGATGAAACCCAAAGCACCAAAATAATTCTAAATTTTCTTTTAGCTGGTGAGTTTTACTCCTTCTCAAGGGAAGGACGGATCTCTTGAGTCATACTCTGGATGGTCCCTTCCCTGCAGAAACCCAAAGCAAATGCCCTTTTCTCCCTTTTAGCGAAGGGCTGCAGCCTTTAGCAACATCTACAGGATTATAACACTGACTCACGCAATCTTGTTAAGGGGACAAAATGCCAGGAAGCGAAGCCCAGATACAAGGGTGGGAAAACGATTGAATTTGTGAAAGGCAATTTCATCTGTATCTGCCTGCTTTCACTACTGGGTTCCAGGCAGGCAAGGCTCAGCTACTACCCAATCCTTACAGCAGTGTGTACCCCACCAAATGCTCCCTATCTGGGTTGGCATGCCCTTCTCCTATTGTGTGTGGATGATGGGCATTGTGATGAACCCATTTGCATGGGCAAGAAAGGGCTGTTTGGCAGCACGGGCCAATAAGAGATGGCCTCAACTGTCTGAAGTTATGGTGGGTGGGGTACTTGGGAAATCGGAGGTAGCAAGTCAGCAAGTCGCAGGGAATGAATATAAGCCAATGTGGTTAAGTCCAGGTAAAGTTTTATTCGGTGTGCTTTTGTTAATACACAGATCCTTTTAGCTTGATAAGTTCTTCTTCAGCAAACATACTCAGGAGCGCAACCAGGCCCTGCAGGTTGGGTATGAGATAATTTAGCCCTGTAATTCATTCTTTACTTGGGCATTAGCCTGGCTGAACACAGAAGGGAATGACTCTGCTTAGGTGGGTGATCACCAAGTCAGATGTGCCTACTTAGTGATGGTGGGGGTGGTTCAAAAGCAGGACATGGTTTGAAGAAAATAATAATAATTGATTCCAGGCACAATATCTAGATGTGCCTTCTGTATTGCAGAGTGAATTTAGTAGTGGAATCTTCTAATATCTGGGGCCTCGGTCACCAAAGCTATGTGGCGATAGTTAAGATGCTCCCAGAGAAGACAATAGTGGCTGAGACCATTGTTAATATGAAGAGCAATTATATGCAACTAGTTTTAAGTGAATCTCTGGTGATAGTACAGTAGCTTCTGCTGCTACGCTCCTATTAATGGCTCATTTGCATTTTGATAGTTGATAGACTAGCATGATTGAAATCCAGCTGACAAATATGAATGGTTAATTGCACCCATATACCCAATTACTTGGGAGTAGGCACTTTTGAGGATAATGGGCTTACTACATTCACTGCTTTGAACCATAGCAATAAGAATAGTCAATTAAATAGGGGATGTAGAAATAATTTTGGTGCATTTAAATAATCCTGCATGATGGACTGATTTAATAGCAACCTGTGGCATTAAAAGAGTGGAAATCATAGCGTTCAATCACATTTCTTTGAAAATAGTAAGCTCCATTGTTTTAATAGGACTTTTGAGATTTTGGAGCTTAGTAGTATGTAATCGATGGATAGATTATTTAATTCCAGGTTGATGGTGCACCCCTGGAAGACCTATCCTTGGGACAGATCATCCTGGAGATAGTCTATCTAATTGGTTCCTAAGAGCTGACACCAACTTGATTATATATAAACAATTGCATATAAACAATCAAGTCTCTAATCAACTTAACTGATCTCAAAATACTAAACAAATTATTTCTGGATGATATTTGAATGGAAGACCACCAGGAAATTCTCATGGCTGTAAACTACACTGGAAGCTGGAAAAAAAAACCTTTCATATCATTGTCAAGAAACATGAACACTTTTGGGCTTGACATTATTTTTATTGGCCCAAGAGAAAGTGAAAAAAATCATCAGAATGTATATTACTTTGGAGATGAGCATATCAATGGACCATTGAAATGGCACTGTACAGCCAGGTAAACCTTAAGGACACCAAAATAATGGCAGTTATATGGTATAATCACATAGAAGCTACTGAATGAATGAGGCATGACACTTGATTCCAGGACATAAATTGGCATTCACATAACACTGAGGGGAAAAAAAATGCAGGAGTATATTGTCCATGCATGAAATAAACTTTTGCTGGATTGGAGAAACACAATTAAAACTGCAGAGTCAAATGCAGAATAACTGCTCTGGGGATATCTATGATATACAGTAGTGCCTACCGGTATATTACCATAGGAACTAACAACAGTTACTTAATAGTAGTAATGCAGTGTGGAATTTAGTGCAGACCGCAAATGTGTAACAAGTCCTTTTGTGCCAGATGCACTGAAAAATGAAAGCTGAGCATACTTTCCCTTCTGTACCTTTCCACTAGTTTTTGCATAGGGTGATGTTTGAAATGATAATGTCTACGTTTTTAGTAGTGCTTGGAGAAAAATGCACCATGAATGTTATAAATGCATGTGTAGTGAAAAAAAAGATGTTGCAGCTACCATTGTCTTGGAAAAGACATTCTTTTTTGTGTGTATTAAAAAAAAAAACTATGATCCAAAAACAATTCTAAAATAATAATTCCAAACAGATCTTAAAATTGAATTTGTAATTTCTTAAACTAAGAATCTACAGAACAATTAAATCATATCTACTCATAAACTAACCAGGGAGAGAAGCAACTTAGAACTAAGGAGAAACTTCTTGAGAGTTAGAACAATTAACCAGTGGAACAACCTGCCTCCAGAAGCGATGAATGCTCCAACACTGGAAGTTTTTAAGAAGAGACTGGACAATCATTTGTCTGAAATGGTTTAGGATTTCCTGCCTGAGCAGAGGGTTGGACTAGATGACCTCCAAGATCCCTTCCAACTTATTATTATTATTATTATTATTATTATTATTAACTAGAGTTAAGCACATTTAGAAGTAGACTTATTAAATCATTGATATATTAGGTAGAAATGATTTATTATTGGTTCCGATGGGTTTACTTTAAACCTGGCTAAATCTGGATTCAACCCAATGTATTTAACTAAATACGTTGAAATCTCAATGCCAATAAAAATAATATGATTAATAGCGATGGGGACAATAATGTTAACTTTTGTTGTAAAACTTCACACAAATATAAACAATATTGTTTTAAGACATCAGAAGCAATGACTTGGCCATAACATGCTGTGTTAAAATGTCTTTGGCTGATTTGTGATTCAGTATATCCTTTAAGCATAGAAGGTCTGTCATTAACTCAGCTCACATTGCTAACTTCAGAATTATTTCCACTTTACTTGAAATGAGATTAGACTGTCCATTTTTCAGTTAAGTTGATCTGAATCATAAAGCCAGTTGGGGTGAAGAGTCTTTTTGTCTTGTATAGACTTATAAACATTTCCATGAAACATATAAAAATATACTATCACACTAAGACTTATATGCAGGGTATAGTTAAAAAAACCCCTCAAGATGGTGGCTACAATAATGTGAACACAGCTGTACAACTGCAGTTGTACAATTGCAGCTATCATGCTAACCTTTTTACAGGTACCACTGATCACACCCATAACAACTTTTCAGTAAATTGCATTTTTGGACAACAAACCTATTGGAATGCAAGTCCTACAGCTTGGAGCAAATTCTATCAATCTCAATGACACTAACCCTGAAATAACCAGTTTTAGAATCTAAAACTAGTTTATACTACATATTAAACCCAACTACCTCCATTAAATTTATATTTACTATGCCT
Organism: Crotalus tigris; assembly: GCF_016545835.1. NCBI lineage: Eukaryota > Metazoa > Chordata > Lepidosauria > Squamata > Viperidae > Crotalus > Crotalus tigris. The sequence goes on from NW_024096965.1 coordinate 754,627, forward strand.
GGGCAGGAAAGTTAGGACTGGGAAATAGACAACATAATTTAAAAGTAGATTTTTCCACTACAGTAATAGAAAAAAACAATTACTTCACAATGGTTCAACTATGAGAACTTCTTCAAAATTAGTGCAAAGGAAGAAGACAGGCTGCCTGAGTGCTGACCAATTTTATTTATTTTTTAAAAAGATTTGTAGGGCTGCTCATGTTTTATAAAATTAACTCTTGAATGGCTAACAGCATATAAACGAATAGCAAAATATTCCAGATTAAAAACCTTCTCATACTTGTTGTTGACCCCATGGACAACGCTCCTCCAGGCTTTCCTGTCCTCTGCCATCTTCTGGAGTCCATTTAAGTTCACACCTACTGCTTCAGTGACTCCATCCAGCCATCTCATTCTCTGTCGTCCCCTTCTTCTGTTGCCCTCAATCTTTCCCAGCATTAGGCCCTTCTCCAGTGAGTCCTTACTTCTCATCAGGTGGCCAAAGTACTTGAGTTTCAACTTCAGGATCTGGCCTTCTAAAGAGCAGTCGGGGTTGATCTCTTCCAGGACTACTACTTCTCATACTACTAAGCACCATAACAATATCGTCATAAAATCACACATGCTGGGCTCTCCTGCCCTCCCGAGTTAATACCTGAAAGAGAAGAACTAATACCTGAGATCTTGGAAGGTGAGATGGGTAGGGACCCTCCGAATCTCAAGGGAGAGGCTGTTCCCCAAAGCAGGCACAGCTATGGAAAGTTCCTAGATCCTCACAGATAACTGCATTTTAGAGAGGAGACATAGTTTGGACCTGTAATGGTATGTAGGAATGATCTTGGGAACGAGAGAGATACTGATAAAAGTCAGGGAGGAGAAGCCCATAGCTGCAAAACAAGCAGAGAGGGAAACTCAGAAAGAGTCTTCCTTAAGGCAGGAAAGAGATGTGGTGGGAGATTCTGTTAATAAATCCCTATAACAAAATAGAATTAATTCATGTTTCCCTACTTGGGAGGCTGACAGAACCCACCTTATCCAATCTACTACTGGGATAGGTAGATGTCCACAGAAGGAGGCAGTCCTGAAGATAACCTGGTCCTATGCTATGCACGCCAACCCCTTGAATTGGCCCAGTTTTTCAGTTGTTCCCCTTTGTTAAAGCGTCCTACACAGTCAGTATGTGTACCCAAAATGGAAGACATTTTCCAGGGTGTGTTTATGGAGAGATTCTAATTCCAGGGTACCCTCAGTCCAAAGTGGAGGAGTAGGCAGTACATAACTTGCTTGCAAAGCAGTTACAGCAGTGTTTTTTAAACTTGGTAAGTGGCTGGGGAATTCTGGGAAGTGAAATCCACACATCTTAAAGTTGCTAAATTGGAAAAATCACATTCTTGGGATAAGCTGTGTGATTCCAGGAAAAGTTTGGGCACTTTAAAGAGTTTTAGACATGTACTACATTTGCAGTCTGCAAACGTATGATCTGAGACCTGGTACTTTCCTGGAGGATATGAAGACACCTTTTCAATGCATGTACACTAATTCATGATGCTATGATAATAATTCTGAAAATCAGGCTTTTTCTTTGAAGGGTGTGTGCATCAGTTTTATATACTACCGTAGTTTTCTTTTGAACCAAGTGTAGGCACATGTAATTCCTTTGAAGAATTCCTTTGACTTTTTGGTAACTTCAAATAAATATCCATGTTTTCTGGAAAGAAACAATAGAGATGGTAGCAGTTACTTTCAGGTTTTTTCCTCCTTTACTATCTAACCTACAGCTTTGCAATTTTCCAGTATTCTCCCATACCTCTCCATCCCCTCCTTTGTAGAGCCATTCCTGACTCCTGGTAACCGTCTAGAGAAGTCCCTGCAATTCCTTTGGCAAGATTTGCCATTGTCTTCTTCCTGGGGCTGAGAAACAGAGACTGGCCCAAGGTCACCCAGCTGCTTTTATGCCTAAAGCAGGACTAGAACTCATGGTCTCCCAGTTTCTAACCTGGTGCATTTAATCACTATACCAAACTGACACTCTATCATATTCAACTAGAAATAATTGTGTATTACTGATGTCTGGGTTTTTACATCAACCAGATTATGGTCTAGAATAAGACCATAATCCAACCAACCAGATTATGGTCTAGATTAGAGTTTTTCAAATTTGGCAACTTTTAAAATGTGTTGACTTCAATTCCCAGAATTCCCCCCCCCCATCCCAAATGCTGGCTGGGGGCTTCTGGAAGTTAAAAGTCCACCCATCTTGAGGTTACCAGGTTTGAAAATCCCTGCTTTTTGTGGACGGATGTGGAAAAATGCCCACCTGCTCCTCTCGGTTAGCACAGAGTGCGAATCCTCCAAAAACGGAGAGGCTGTGCATTTCCTTGAAAACCCACCTTGTGGTAAATGGCCTTGCGAACCCGAGAGGAGGAAGCGGACGATCCGCATCCACTCCTCCAAACGGGCTAGCAGGGAGTCTAGCGGGAGCTCTCGAGCGTAAAACAGGGCTCAGATAGCAGGCCCGCCGCCCGTCCGGCTCTCCTTCACCGGCCTTCCTCTCTCTCCTCCTTCCAGGTCTGGTTCCAGAACCGGCGGACCAAGTGGCGGAAGAAGCACGCGGCCGAGATGGCGACCGCCAAGAAGAAGCAGGACTCGGAGACGGAACGGCTGAAAGGCGCCTCGGAGAACGAGGACGAGGACGACGACTACAACCGGCCGCTGGACCCTAACTCGGACGACGAGAAGATCACGCAACTGCTCAAGAAGCACAAGACGGGCGGGCCCAGCGCCGGCCTGCTGCTCCACGCCTCAGAGAACGAGGCCTCCTCCTAGGCGGCGCGGGGAAAAAACGCCGCGCGGCCGCCAAAAGACGAGCTGAGAGCCCCGCCGAGGCCGCGCTCCACAGACCCAGCTGCTTTTTCCGACCAGGGAAAGAAGGAGGAGGGCGGCCGGGCGGCCCCTCAGAGCTGCTCCTGCCCGGGTGGGTTTCTTGGGGAAGGTTGCGGCGAGGAACCTCGACAGACAGGCCCGAGGCCCAACGTCGCCTGGCCTTTCCCGCCAAAGGGACCCGCTACAAGCCCAGCTGCGGCAGAGGCGTCTCTTTATTGTAAATAGCTTTATTCACGGACTTTATTCACACAGTGAATATTTAAACCTAATATCTTAACTCCCGGCTAGTTCGCAGCCGGAGCGTCGGCGGTCGGGAGATTCGCGCCGTTGAGTCGGCTTGTTTATCTCCGCCCGCCGCCTCCGCTCCTCAGGCTCTTCTCCTTCGGCTTTGATTGCGTGGAGTTTTGTGACTTTAAAGGTGGCGGCTTCTTTCTCGTAGTAGCTCATGAGTTTTCGTCGCTAGCTTAACTCCCAACTTTCAACGCGGACGCGAATGGTCTGCACTGGAGGGTGCGGGGGGGGTTAAATGTAATTGGTTTCCTTCAGCAAAACCTCTTTTTTTTTTTTTTTTTTAATTTTTCCCAGTGGGGAGAATGGACAAGCTAGAGCAACGCAGAAAACTTTTCTGGGGCCGAAGAAGAAGAAGCGGTCTGTGTAACCTGGACATTAAAGTTCTTGGTTGCCATTTCAAATTGGAATAAATGGGCCCCTGATCTTTCGCCGAGTGAACCAGGGCAGTCAGCTTCTTCGAAACAGCTATTTAAAGATGAACGTGTATAACCTAGATATTGTAGTTTAAAGCTCCTTTTAATTTTCTCTCCTGCCAAATGATGCCCCCACCTACACACACACACACACGTTTGCGGGTGGTGGTGCGAAATTCTAACTTTCTTGTATTTTGCTTTGAAAAGCAGAAGTAAAGCGAGAAAAGAGGAAACCAAGCACTCGAGAAAATCTCTTGCAAACAATAATAAAATTGCTAGTAAACTTTATGGTTGGTTTTGAAATCCCGAATTCGCGGCTGTTCAATAGAATTTAAAATGTGGAATGTCAACTTTTTTTAAAAAATGAACATGTACATTGCTTTTGTTCTTTTTTTAAAGCTAATGTATTAGCGTTTTAACCTTTTATTAATTTATACGAAGACATTTCAGTTCGCAAAGTGAACAAAGACAGCCCTACCAAGACCAGATTAACTCAATGCACTTTGTTTTGTTTTAAAAGGATAAATCAATTGAAGTCAGTTATTTCACGTCTGTTGCCTGGAAGAAAACTAAGGGTGCAGAAAATGTCTCATCTGAGATGAAATAAAATTGGTCATAAATAAATCAATAAAAATCATTACAATTGATCAATTATTTCGGTTAATTTATATACCAAATATAGGCAGTTCTTTTGTTTTTTTCCTTAAGGCTAAAGCCCCCTAACAAAAAGCTTATAAAGAACATATAAAGTATTTTAAAATCTCGTCCGCCTCGTTTTGATTTTATATATAGAATTACACATTCCTTTAAACACAGAATGAAAGACTTCTTGGTTCCTCTAGTTATTCGCAGTTTGCCGGGTGATTTCGGAATGGATCCCTGAAAATGAACAGGGTTCTAGACAAGAGAAAGCGAGAAAGACAAAAGGAGGCAAAAGGTGAGAAAAACCGAGAAAGAAGAAAAGAACGATGAAGAAAAAAGAATGGAAAAAAAAGGTTGCGTAGGAATAAAGATGGAGGAAAAAAAAAAGACGAGACGAATTAGGTCGCGTTTTCACGAGACGCGGAACAAAGACGGGCTAGCTAGTTTGCGCTTAGATGTGTCTTGCGAATAAAGCACCGAAGCCCAAATCAGCCAACAGCGGATTATTCCGACCTTCTTAGGGTGGTCCGTTCAGGTTTCGGTAAACTCTGCGGACCCAGACAATTGACTTGATTGGGTAAACTGGGGGGCACGTCTTCCGAAGTCAGCCAATGATATTTGAGAAAGAGAGCGCTCGCCTCTGCTTCTAAGGTATAAGAACCTGTGTGTGAACTTGAGACTCGATTAAAAGCAAGCCTTTTAAGAATGGCGTGCTGTGGTGTATATTGTCCTCACTTCCTAACCTTTCAAGATAGTGGTTAAAAGCCCCATAAATTACAAGTGTTTCCTGTAGGCATCATGCAGTTTAATAATATCTTAAAACATCCCCCTCCCTTAAAAAGAGCCTATTCTGTCTAATAATAAAAATCTGTAGCTCATGATGGTTTCCTGCTTTCAAGATGTAATGATGCCCACAGGTTAGGTGTCTTCATTTGCCAGTTTGAGTGGATAGTTCAAATGGAGATTCCTTGTCCAGTGGCAGTCTACCATGAGTATCAGATGCTATTATGTGCAGTCATGCTGAAGAACCAAAGTATTAGTGTAGATGGAAAATACTCTAATCCGTGTGTTTTCTATTTTGTTCAGTTTCTGGACTAAAAGTGGCAAGAACAAACTGCCTTAGAAAAAGGGAATGTTTGGTTCACTGATCAGCTGAGCAAAATTAAGATTAAGTTAGGATTGTTGAAGCCAATTTAAAATATATTTATTTTAAAAAAACTCATGTATGTACGTGTATTTGCCTTCAACAAATGATATGCCATTTAAAAACTACTTCCTCACCCAGCCAAACAGAACTTTTTAACAACAAAATGTTAAACTAGATTTTTTTTTTTGCTTCCCTTTTTGAGGAATGCCAATGGCATTTGGGCATTATGATTGAATCCATCAATCAAGCATACCCTTCCCAATAATGTGTGGGATCAGGATAGGGATGAACACAGAGAATAATTCAACAGTCTTTCAAGGTACAAAATCTGTAGTGGGGCTCAGAGGCTGAATAAATCCTATTTAATAAACTGTTCTAAAAAGCCATTTCAGATGTTGTAATTTTGGGAAGAGATTGAAGATGATTTTTTTTACAAGCACTTTTGCTTTTCATAAGGCTGTAATTCCCAGAGTTGCTTGAAATAATGAACATTGGGGAGTTTATTGTCAAAATTCCTGCTTTAAACATGCCCCAGAGGGGTTCCCGTTGTTTGTGTTGTTGTTTTATTATTAGCAAGCAGTTCCTGAATCCCAATATTCCAGACTGTGCCAAATTTATTTTGGGTCTCTGAATCATCCAGTTTTCTGTGTGATCCAATACAGTTTAAATAGCAGTCTGTGGGATTGTGATTCTTTTAATTTTGTACTCCAGTTTCTCTTGCTATAGCCATACAGTTTGGAGTCAGGGTCCTTCTTTAAAGAAACCAATTAGCAAACAACTATTTTACCACACTCCAAAAGAAAGCAGACCAGACAATATACTTTTACTTTTGTCTTGAAAATGTCATACATGAACAAATCCGTTCTTAGAGATTCTAAAATTCAGTTTAGTAATATGCCACCTTTCCCAGAATTCAGTGCTATCTACAAACTTTGAAACTATCCAGCAGTATTTAAGCCCATTTAGTTAACATCCAGAAATTAAAAACTAGATTATCAGCAAATTGGGAGAATAAAAGACTGTTAACAAAAAAAAAATCCTCTGCCAAAGTAGCCAACAGTAAACAGCCTAAGCAAAGAACCTCTAACACAGTGGTTCTCAACCTTTTTAATGCCGCGACCACCAACCAGTCGTAAGTTGAGGACTAAACCGGCCGTAAGTCGAGGACTAAACCGGCCGTAAGTCGAGGACTACCCAACCAGTCGTAAGTCGAGGACTTTCCCTGCCCGGGAGCGCCGCACATGTGTGGTGCCGCCTCCTGCACCGGCCGAGGCGTAGCTGGCAAGCGACAGAGACGGAGCAGGCCGACCACTGGCTGGACCACTAGCTGGCCCAGCCCAAGGGAGGTAAGGCACCCGCCGGAAAAGGGGAAAAAAATGGCGGACAGCCTTGCTTGGTGACCCCCTGAAATGGTCAATCGACCCCAAATGGAGTCGCGACCCATAGGTTGAGAACTGCTGCTCTAACACCACTAAAGCTGGTGTCTTTAGCCTTGAAAAAAGACAACTAAATCACGGCATTCTTCAAATACATAAAAGGAAGATACATAGAAGGCAGACTTATTCTTACTCATAAATCAATGCATGGCATAGATTTAATGCCAATTAAATATTAAGAGAAGCTTCCTAATACTGTAGTCAAGAGCTGGAATCAGTAACTCGACACAGATGTAAATGTTCCCTCCATTCATATGTTCAAGCAGAAGCTAGACAGCCATTTCCCATGGATTCCTTACTTTGGGATTCCTGCAATGGACAGTGGGGTTGGATTGGATGACCTCACCATCCCTTTCCACTCTAAGATCCTGTGATTTGTGAAAAGGAGTGCATTAGACCTATTTTAAAGGGTGGTTTTCCTACTTCAAACCACACATAACAGTAAAATGTGACTTGTTTTCTTTTCCTATCTTTATAATATTTCCATGCTAAATTTCTGCCATTTTCAGAAGCTGCAGAAATGAAATGAGCAGAACAAACACACACTATGGGAAAGCAGGAGTGGGAATTTTAGGGCTGCCCAACTGTTGCAAAACTACAAATCCCAGCACACCCCCATTAGTAACCCTGCTATTGGGTAGTTGTACTTTGGAGACTTCAGGAATATTTCAAGGCCTTACAGGTTTTGAAAGGATGTGTTCATACAAGGTATATAAAGAGGTCACAGGTGGTCTTCAACCATTCGTTTAGTAACTATTCAAAGTTACAGCCACATTGAAAAAAGTGACCTATGACTATTTTTCACACTTACAGCCATTGCAGCATCCCCATGGTCACATGATCATAATTCAGACTCTTGGCAATTGGCTCATATTTATAATGGTTGCAGTACCCTGGGGCAGTGGTGGAACTCAAATACCTGAACAACTGGTTTTCTTATTTGATGCAGGTCTGGTCCTCCAAGGCCTAGAACGGACTTCTGGAAGTGGCATCCATGCACTTCCAGTGGGCTGTTCTAGGCCTGGGAAGCCTCCTCCAAGCCTCTGAGGCCTAGACTGGAAGCCAGCTGGTTCTCCGAATGCAGAAAAATTTAGCTATCAGTTCTACCAAACCGGTGCAAACCGGCTGAATCCCACCACTTCCCCGGGGTCATGTGATTCTCTTTTGCAATCTTCTGACAAGCAAAGTCAATGGGAAAGCAAGATTCACTTAACAATTGTTATGTATTAAGAACTAGTCTTAATGTATTATGAAACTAACGTACCTCCAACTGTTTAGGAGGGAAACTTCAAGAATTCAAGTTTAGGCGGGAGCGTGCTAACGTTGCGATTGGTTGACGCCCTAGAGGCAGAAAGTATAAATTGCAGGCATTTGCCGGTTTTTGACAGTTCTGTTCTGACTTAACAAACACCGTTGTACCATGCTGGTCTGGTTATTGCCTATGAAACCCACTACACAATAACAATCATGTTACTAACTGCAGGGATTCACGTAACAACTGGGGCAGGAAAAAGGTCATGAAACAAGGCAAAACTCACTTAACAAAACTAAGCAATGGAAATTTTAGGCTCAGTTGTAGTCATAGGTTGAGGTCTATCTATGAATTCATTTTCTAGATTTGCACAAGGCATTGCACTCAAGCATAAAGTAACCTATCAGATTAATTTACACAAAATAGCACAACCTCCCCCCCCCTAAAAATAACAACTACAACAAAACAACAGAAGCCAACAGGAACCAAATGTAACATGTTGGCAAATGCAGTGAGCAGGGTTTTATCAGCCCTTTTTATGCACATTGGGTGAATGCCATCAATATGTAATAAGGATTGATTTCAGCTACAAAAATCAAGTGGCCTTTAAAAAAACCATTTTTGTGAGTGAAAATAAAGAGGGATAAAATTGCTCATTATTAGGAAGAGGGGTATTTTTTTGTTTCATGAAAAACAAGAACGAACTTATAGTTTTCCAGTGAATTTATGTTCTTCACAGCTACCTAGTAGTTGCATAAAAGTAAAATTCTAGATGTAGAAGGAAAAAAAAATCAGATGTGATTTTGCTGGATTTTGTTGAGGCTAGATTTCTCAACTTTGGCTGCTTTCCAATGGGTGGACTGGGGAATTCTGGGAGCTTGTGTCCACTCATCAGAAAGCAACCGAGATTCAGAAACAATGGGTTAGGCTGTCTGCCAAAACAAACCTATTGTTTGATGTAGAAGAAAGAGAGTCCAATTCAGGTGTCATAAAAGGCAGTTTCCATATCCCTGGCTTTAGAACAGTGGGGAACAATGTGAGTAGCCTTCCTAAGATTTATCTTTTCACCTTGAGTCATTTTTCAATGTTTTCTGACAAAACTCAGAAATGTAATACTGCTACGTCCCAATAAAAAACAAAACAAAAACAGAACGCCAATCCAGGATACATTAATTAGTTGGAGCTGGCCCTTAGAATCAGATCCTAAGAATAGTTAACATACCTGTATTTTTCCGTCTATAAGACGCACCCTTGTATAAGACGGCCCCCATTTTTCTAAACAAAAATTCAGAAATCAACATTTTAAATATTAAACAAACTACATCTTTAGTGGCAGTAAAACAAGTGGCCATGCCATCACACAAGGGAGGCGACTTCCTCCAATCAGATGGCGCTCTGCCGGCTTAGTCTTGCCCACCCCCTTGGCTGTCAATCACTGTATTGAGGTGGCTTCCCGGGGCCTCTTGTGGCTTCAGCCGGAGCTGCGCCAGTGAAAAACAGGTCATAGAAGGCGGCTTCAGTGGGACTGGCGGCATCCTTGGGGCAGCATAATCCTCCAGCACCAGGCGGCATCTTGGGCCAGCGATATCCACCTGTACCAGAACCCACACAGGTATGCCTTGGGCTGCGGAGGTTTCCATTATTTTTTCGTGACTAAGACACTGCACTTGTATAAGATGCACCTGATTTTTGAACAGGGTGTTTGCAGGAAAAAATAGCATCTTATACACAGAAAAATACAGTAACTTTGATTTCAGATTGCTGAGAATGTGGTCACTGAATCTGGAAGACAACAGGCCAAATCTCAACTATGATTCTTTATTTCAAAATAATTTAACTGAAGTGCCTGGGAATATTGAAATTTCATTTAGGTTGTTCTGGAAGAGACCAGTCCCCTCAGGAATATGGGTAGTCATAGTCTTGCAACCATTCATTTATTGTTTGAAATTATGCTAAGGAATCATTTTTCACATCTATGATTGTTGTAGCATCCCCATAGTCACGTGTTCAGAATTTGGGCACTTGATAATCACATTTTTTCACAATAGTTGCAGTGTCCTTGGGTCATGTGATCACCATTTGTAACCTTCCAAAGCTGGCTTCCGAAAAGCAAAGTCATTGGAGAAGCAAGATTCACTTAACTACATGATTCATTTAACGACTGCAGTGATTCACTTAACAACTATGGCCAAAAAGATCATAAAAGAAATTTGGGATTCAACTGTGTTCATAAGTTGAGAACTATCTGTATTTAGATTGCCATGGATCTAGAAATAGCCCTCTGCAAGGGTATTTTTATATTTATTGTTTTTAAAGATGGCTGATTTTATTATGATAGTTTTATTTGAGGGCTATTTTTCTTATAAACTGGGCATTTTTGAGCCAAACACACTACAGAAGGAGGAAAATCAATTTAACTCATCAGAAAGACCATAAATGTTGAGGTCCACCAGGGTGTCTCTAAGTACAAATATATCTATAATAATAATAATAAAGTTGGAAGGGACATTGGAGGTCATCTAGTCCAACCCCCTGCTCAGGCAGGAAACCCTATACCATTTCAGACAAATGGCTGTCCAGTCTCTTCTTAAAAACTTCCAGTGTTGGAGCATTTACTGCTTCTGGAGGCAAGCTGTTCCACTGATTAATTGTTCTCACTGTCAGGAAGTTTCTCCTTAGTTCTAGTTTGCTTCTCTCCTTGATTAGTTTCCACCCGTTGCTTCTTGTCCTGCCTTCAGGTGCTTTGGAAAATAGCTTGACTCCCTCTTCTTTGTGGCAGCCCCTGAGATATTGGAACACTGCTATCATGTCCCCCCTCATCCTTCTCTTCATTAAATTAGACATACCCAATTCCAGCAGCCGTTCCTTATATGCTTTAGCCTCCAGTCCCCTAATCATCTTTGTTGCTCTTCTCTGTACTCTTTCTTTGCACACCTTCCCGTTGTCATCCTCTAGGAGTTGTGTTCTCTGTTTTTCCTGTTCACCCAGACACACCACTCGTCCTGCTCAATTTGGGAATGAATGAGCATTCATCATGGCAACTACAATACGGCATAACGTATTCTCAACCTTCAGAATGTGGTCACTGGACAAAAATAGGAAGTTTTGAAAAACGGAAGTCTGGTTTTGGTGGGGATGGATAGGAATAGAATGCTAAGAATTAAAATTTGTTTCTGAGTACACACTCTGACGGTCTGGCTCGGAATGATCTCTCTGCTCACTTTGAGCAGCATCACTTTATTTTCAAGGACTGCTTATGTGAAGGACCTACTCCATTTAAGTAATGGGCCATCACTGTCTGACCTTCAGTGTGGGCAGGATTACTACTCAGCAAATGCTCAAGGGGAGTTAATAAAATTGCAGCCATTTGGCTAAACTGAAGGTGACAGACATCCAAACCCTTATTCTTTCAGCAAATGACTCATGGGTGGAGAGAAGAAAAAGGGAGGAGAAATTTTCTTTCTTTCTTTCTTTCTTTCTTTCTTTCTTTCTTTCTTTCTTTCTTTCTTTTTCTTTCTTTCTTTCTTTCTTTCTTTCTTTCTTTCTTTCTTTCTTTCTTTCTTTCTTTCTTCCTTCCTTTCCTTCCTTCCTTCCTTCCTTCCTTCCTTCCTTCCTTCCTTCCTTCCTTCCTTCCTTCCTTTATCTATCATCTATCTTCTGTCTATCACAGGGGTCTTCAAACTTGACCCTTTTATGACTTGTGGACTTCAACTCCCAGAATTCCTCAGCCAGGCACACTGACTGAGGAATTCTGGGAGCTGAAGTCCACAAGTCATAAAAGGGCCAAGTTTGAAGACTTCTGGTCTCTCTCTCTCTCTCTCTCTCTCTCTCTCTCTCTCTCTCTCTCTCTCTCTCTCTCTCTCGTCCCATGTTTAACGGTAAGGTGTGCTAAATAGTGCACAGAAGATTCAATCTCCCTGAAGTTTCTGGATTCTGAAAAGCTAGCTAGATCTGTGTAGAGCTAAGCTTATTTACTTCTGAATATACTCACTAAATACAATAGAGAAAACTTCAGAATAAACATGGATAGAGCCAGGCATTTACTAGGGAGTGGAATAATTTGTATTTATTTATTTCAAGATTCAATAATAGGGTGGTTAGATTGTATTCTTACTGACTCCCAGAATAAGTCCTCTTTCTTTTTGTTACAGCACTGGGGCATACATAAAAATATCTGAAATATCATAAATTGTGTAAATCTGAAGACATTTTGGTCTTCTCATATGTAATTTCCTGGGCGCACTGGGTACAATTTTATGAAAGATGACAACTTCATAGATTTTGAGTTTACGTATTTACTGCTTTGTCAAATTTGTATGGCCACCGATCTCACATGAAGTGACTCTAGCTGGCGTACTATAAAATTTACCATTAAAAAAGAGTCATTTTGAAATGAGATGGGTGGCAAATAAATTTAATAAATAAGTAGATATAGATAGATAGATAGATAGATAGATAGATAGATGAAATATTCTACAAACCAATGGAAACAAGACAACAAGAGAGAAGATATAACTTGCCACCCGAAGTTAAATAACAATTGGATTTATTGTTTAATGTCTGACATGACTGTTCTCCTTATTTAGAAAATGTCTATGACATTTTTTACTCATCTGAACCCGAAGCCGCCTTACAATGAGTACAATAAATAACAAATCCAAAGCCACAGAAAGCCCTCTGCCTGTATTTCCCTAACTGGTAGATGATTCCTTATCAGATTCTGCACTAGTATGAAAGCTCTTCCAGATCCTTGTTGTCCCCCATAATGACAGCAGAGCCATTTTTTTTTAAATTCAGCCACAGTGTATTTGAAAAAATAAATTATTGTTTTCTTTGCAGTAGTGTAATTGCCACATGCAAGACTTCTTTCTCAATCTGCTTTTGTTTTTTTAAGGGAGAAGGTGACTCAAGAGCAGGGGTCTTCAAACTTGTCCCTTTTATGATTTGTGGACTTCAACTTCCAGAATTCCTCAGCCAGCCATGCTGGCTGAGGAATTCTGGGAGTTGAAGTCCATAAATCATAAGAGGGACAAGTTTGAAGACCCCTGCTCAAGAGCTTCACAGATCCATGAGACCACGGAAGCCCCCCCCCCCGAAGATATAAATATAATTGGTTTGGCTGGACCAATAATAAAAGGAATACTAAGAGGCTATGGGTGAAGGGTGTTGTTTTTTCCTCCTTTGAATCATCAGTTTCCTCCTCCTTCTCATCAAATCAAAGCCTTCGCAATTTCAATCAGACTTCTGCACACTTAATTCTCTCCAAATCTAGGTTTGTATGTTAATCACATTCTGCTATTTTCTCCTCTGTTGTTATTGATTCTATAAAATGCTTTCCAATAATAGCTCAAATTCCCAAGGTTCCCACTGTTTCCTGTTACAACTTATTGCTGGATAGTTCTCAAATTTCCAAAGGATCTCCTACCATCAATGATCATAGAACAGCTGTTATGCCCAGCTCGTCAATGTGCCCCATTTGCATGCTCTGCTGATTTGCACATAGAATAGGTGCCCATGCGGTTCTGTTCTTACTGGTGCATATCATGTCGATAGCAAGGAAGGGGACGTAATGGAGAAATACCTTTTTTGTACCCTGAAGGTCAATCCGTGCAGGTATATCCTGCCTATTGTTCTACCATCTACTCATTTTGGTAGATTTTTGAGGGAATTTTGCATTCTGGAACATTCAAGCATATAAAGCACATCTTTTCATTAGATGTGCTGCAAATTATAACAAAATCTGATTCCTCTTAAATGGGTAGATTGACTCCAATTGGTTCTTCGGGTTTTTTCGTTTCTTGGTATAGACCAGGGATAGACAACCTTGGCTCTTTTATGACTCGTGGACTTCAACTCCCAGAATAGCTGATTCAGGAATTCTGGGAGTTGAAGTCCACGAGTCATAAAAGAGCCAAGGTTGCCTACCCCTGGTATAGACTTTTATTTTATTCAAAAGTAAGTTAAAATACAACAGAAAAAAACAACAAGAGGCAAAAAGAAAAGACAAAACATTAAGAGATTAGAAAAGTGCGTTAAAAGCCCCCCCCCAGTTATATATATATGTCAGTGGTGGTGAACCTATGGCATGGGTGCCAGAGGCGGCACTCGGAGCCCTCTCTGTGGGCATGTGTGCTGTTGCCCCAGTCCTAGGCCTTCAGCTGGGTTTTATTTAGGCTTCTGCCGCCATGTGCAAAAAAAAAAAAAAAAAGGTTCAATCAATCAATCAATTTTAACTTCTCACAGGAAAAAAAAGATCTTGCAAAGTTGGAATTGATTGATTGAACTTTTTAGTCCCACCCAGTCTGCTGTTACCACTGCAGCCACGCCCATCCAATGGGCCACACCCACCCAATGGCCACACCCACCCAGCACCCAAAGATGCATAAGTGGGTTTTGGATTGCAGTTTGGGCACTCAGTCTCTAAAAGGTTCGCCATTACTGATATATGTTGTATATATAGCTCTGATTGGTTCTTGAAGCTTTGTGGAGAATTGGAAAGTATCACTCAACTTTTTTATTATAGAAGAATCATACTGGGCTTCTCATCACAATGGCAAGTGCATTTTGTCTTTAAATCCAATGGCTTTTAAAAAGGCTGTATAATACTATTCAATATCACCCAGCAATCCATGTTGAATTTGCTTTTATTGCCAAACATTGATGTTTTGAAGAAGATACAGTCTATCAATTCACAGTGATGAATCCCACCCAAAGGATTGGGAGTTTGGTTGATTACTCTCCAAGGAATTCCTTATCCATGATAAGTAAAGCAGAAGAAAAGACACAAAAAGGAAGGATTTTTTTTTTAAAAAACCATTATTTGCAGTTTGCTATTCAAAGGAAGAAACAATAGCTATCAAATATGTGACACTTTTGCTCCCAGTCAGATTACTATGTGTTTTGCTTGAAATGATACAAATAATTTTCTTTTGTTAAACTCATTAGACATGTTATCAACAGCTTACCTGATATTGCTAGCTACATTTGACAGGTTAAATTCCAAAGATGCAGTCATGGTTTCCCTTAAGGATCAAGAAGGGTGATAGGAAAGTAGCATTTTTAGGACATTTCCTTTGGGTGAAAGAATGTTTTGGATTGGCCACAATGATCAGGGCAGCCATTTTGCAAATGAGCTATTTTTCCAGCTATTTTGAGAGAGCATCTAAAACAGTCTTTCTCAATCTTGGCAACTTTAAGTAGACTTCAACTCCCAGGATTCCTGGCTGGGGAATTCTGGGAGTAGAAGTCCATAGGTCTTAAAGTTGCTAAGGCTGAAAAACACCGGTCTAAAACATCCCTTTAGGATTCCAACTGGAATCTGGAAACTGAATATTTATTTATTGTGACCTATATGAATTTGTGTTAATTTACATAGTAAACAGTTACAAACAGAAAGAGTTTAGAATATCAAGAGGACTAGATGACAGGGGTTGCAGTGAACTGTGTGAATGTGCTCAATTCACTTTTTAACAAGGCCTAGTTCAGGGGTAGGCAACCTTGGCTCTTTTATGACTCATGGACTTCAACTCCCAGAATTCCTGAGCCAGCCATGCTGAGGGGAAAGGGAGAGGTTTCCAAGCTGAGCCATGCTGGCTGAGGAATTCTGGGAGTTGAAGTCCACCAGTCATAAAAGAGCCAAGGTTACCTACCCCTGGCCTAGTTTAATTAAACCTAGTGGCTTAATTCATTTATTATTGTTGCTATTATGGGATGGCTTAAAGTATTGTGTCAACCCAGCCTGCTGGATTAGTTTAAGATTTCATTGTGAACCCGCCTTCAGCGTGCTGTGAGAACATTCTCTATGAATCCCACATTTTTTTTCTATTTTCCACAAGTCATTTCTTATTTTACAGATGAGGGTAGAGAGGTGATACAGTGAAAGAGGAGAATTCTGTGTTTTATTATGGAACTTTATTATGGAAATGTGTAAGAACAACTCATCTACCACATTAGGAATCAGCTAAGTTTACAACTTTAATTAAACGAACAGTTTGCATTTCTTCAGTTTATGGATGATGAAAATCACATCCACATCTGCATTCGTATCTGGCAGAATTTTCCAAAACAGCTTCCAACTTGATAAATATACACACAAATACAGATAGTTCTTGACTTACAACAATTCATTTAGTGACCATTCGACCGTTCAAAGTTACAATAGCACTGAAAAAGTGATGCATGACCATTTTTCAGACAGATGACTATTGCATCATTCCCTTGGTCACAGGATCAGAATTCAGACAACTTGGCAACTGTCTCATATTTATGATGGTTGCAGTACCCTGGGGTCATTTGATCGTCTTTAGCAAGCTTCTGATAAGCAAGGTCAATGGGGAAGCCAGATTCACTTAACAACCGTGTTGCTAACTTAACAACTGCAGTGACTCACTTAATAACTGTGGCAAGAAAGGTTGTAAAATGGGGCAAAACTCACTTAACAAATGTCTCACTTAGCAACAGAAATTTTGGGCTCAGTTGTAAGTTGAGGACTACCTGTATAGGGAAATGTATACACACCATTAACTGTATGAAAGGGAAATTACCTATATAAGTGTGTATGCACTAGGGAAAACATGAGGTGTCTTCAAAGGCATGCCCTTGAAAAAGCATAACTGTTTTCAGACAGACTTCAAAAACATAACATTCACCGGTAGAAGGAGAAAAAGTCTGAAATTAATGTTAGAGGAAACGGGAACGAAGTGAAACCAACATGGACTGATTTATCCATCACTGTGGCAGGCTCATTTCTTTGTAGATGACTAGTAAATATTTGGTATTTCTCTGCAATATATTACCGTAGTAGCAGTAGGCTTCAAAAGAGGGTAAACTGTGATGGTGCTTATAGGTCCCAGATCAGTTCTACCATATATTGCTGGGAAAATAAAGAAGTGGAGAACTCCAAAGAGGAAATGTCTCATTCTCAAATTTGTCAGACAATACACAAGAATCTGATCAACTAACAGTACCTTACTGGAACTAGGAAAGGGTCAATGGAATTCAAAGGGGGATGGACTTGGTGGGGGTGAAGTGGGAAGGGGATGGTTTCACTCACACAACCTAATCCCTGCATGGGCACACTCACCCCCTGCTTGCACGGCTCGATTCCTAAATGGTTACAAACTGGGTCTAGTCTGCAGCTCGGGTTTGGGGACCCCTGATGTGGGGTATCTCAGTGAGGCTGACCTACATTATGTATAAAATAGAGCCCTTGATATAGCAGTTTCATGAATATACTGTATATTTAGTAAAATCCCTTACTTTAGAAGTTTCTCCCTCCCTCCTACTTGCTCCACGCTTCTAATTCACCCCCACCAACTCTGCTTTTTAAAATATTTATTGGCAGGTTAGCAATCAATTTTCAGTGGCTATTTTAATTTTTTTTTTTAAAGGAAAGGAACACCACAGAAAATCTTCAAGAACAGTCGCCCAGGTTTAATGAGCAAGGCCTGCATTCCCACCACTCCAGCATAGTAATTGAGCAGATCTATTAACTTGTTACACTAGATTTGTTTAAAGAGACTATTACACAGTCATTTAATCAATTTGTTACACTGAAGGTCCTGACTTATGAGACACTTGCCGTATGATTCCTTAATGACTGAATTAATTTGTTTTAATAAAAACCAACATTGTGTACAAGCACATTTCGAGAAATGAAATTTTGGAGAGCAGAACAGTCCAATGCTTCATTTGATTAGATTTCTGCCCCCCTTCCCAAGGTCCCTCTAAAACCAGAGTTGTCTTCCTTAGCTGGGTGGTATAGGGGCACATTTTTCTTTTTTATAGCATCATTAATTTAATATGGATCATTAGTTCTTTATACACATACATGTTCTGACTAATGTATCCAATGAATAATGCACCTAATGTCCTTAGGGCTGAAATGCATCACATCATAAACAGAAATGGCTTGGAAAATAAATAATTATCATAAATAATCATCAGCGTAACAGCAATTAATATAAGACCCTCCTGTTCTTTCACGCCTTGGTGCACTAAAAAGCTTGTTTTACACACGCAAGACTCCAATGCCGAACGCGAAACAGGGATGCTAAGCAGAACCCAAATGGATTTGAGGGGGGAATTAGAGGTAAGATGAAGAGTTCAGAAAGAAAATCGGTTTTGCTCCTGATAGAATCTGACGCCCCCGGAATAAATGTAAATAAACACCAAAGGAGGCTCAGAAAAGGAACTTGACGATATTGATTATGCAAAAATAATTATCACATTACCCAACTTAATGCACTATGTTAATGCAGTTCATTAACATGTTTATTTTTTTTGTTCCTCCCCCCCCCCCCTCCCCCAGAAGGAAAGGGCTAAAGAAAAAGATCTGTGGACCATTTTTGAGAAAAAGTGTTGGGGTTGCAGGGATCAAAATAATAGAAAAAATTCTCATCTGCTGTGTTCATTCTAACTGGTTTGCAAAGGGAAATGAAATTAAGCAAAATTTATTGATTGATTGATTGATTGTATATGCCACCCATCTCACTGACAAAGCAATTATATCATTGAGATTGATGTAAATAGGAATAACAATTACAATTAGACTTATAAGTCTAAGTATAATTATATAAAGCTTCACAGTGTTTTGTGGTCCTCTCTAAGCGGTTTCCAGAGTCAGCCTATTGCCCCCAACAATCTGGGTCCTCATTTTACCGACCTCGGAAGGATGGAACGGCTAAGTCAACCTTGGAACGGCTGAGTCAGCCTTGCCTCAGCCCTTCCATCCATGCTTCAGCTCAAATCAATAGCTGCAGGCCTATGTGTTGTTCCTATGAATCACAAGGTGGCAATGTGGGTGAGGTGGCAACACGTACCCAACAACTGCTTTGGAGTGGGATTTTGGAAAGGAATTCTTGCAATTGCAGTTTTCCAATACTTGAGAGGTTGTTACAAAGAAGAGGGCAATAACGTATTCTCCAAAGCACCTGAAGGCAAGACAAGAAGTAATGGATGGTAAGTTATAATAGAGAGAACCAACTTAAAATTAAAGAGAATTTTGCTAAAAGAATGATTCAATCAGTGGAATGGAGGCTTTCAAGAAAAGATAGGACAACCATTTATCTGGAATGGCATAGGGTCTCCTGCTTTGGACAGAGAGTTGGACTAGAAGACCTCCAAGGTCTTTTCCAAGTCGGTTATTCTATATTCTATTCTGTATTTTTGTAAGGTTCCCTTTTTTGTTTTAACCACGACAACCTTATATTGGAACCAGAGCTACAATTATTTCCCTCTTTAAAATGATAGAAACTCTGGCAACAGGTTTATACTCCAAGGGAGCTCCAAGAGTTATGAATGGGAAATTCAGATTATCCACCCTTGTATTAAAACATAGAGCACTGTAGGATATTCCTTTCCAGATCAAAACCAAGAGGAACAAATGTCATTTTTCAACAGTTTGTAATGAATGGATGCATGAAGAGCTGGGGAAAGGTACATATAGGAAATCTCCCATTTCATCTGAAGGCTCACATTCCTTAGGAAGTGATAGTCTACTCTAGCTTCATGAAAGTTTGAACAGGATCAGAATCAAAAATAGACAAAGGTTACATGTATGCCCTTCCTTCCTTCCTTCCTTCCTTCCTTCCTTCCTTCCTTCCTTCCTTCCTTCCTTCCTTCCTTCCTTCCTTCCCTCTCTGTCCCTCTGTCCCCCATTCTCTGTTATTGCCATCTACAGTGGAGATAGATAGATTGGCCAAAATATTGCCTTTCCCCTGCTCTGTTTTCTAGCAGGTTCACATGTTATCTGGAGCCGCTTTTCTGGAGGCATAACGGGCTATAAAGGGAAGGAAAAACCACACAGGTTACCTCCTTGCCCATTCCTTTCAGCATAAGACTCAGAGTAGAATAAGTTCAGAACCTGAACCAGATTCAGTGTCTTGAGTTTTTGGTATACACTATAGAATTCAGACTCAACACCGGAGTTTCAAATTGACTCCTTTCTTCATTTTGCCATATAAGGCTGTCCAATCAGCCACGTGTGGTCCAGTTAACTTAAATGGATTTGACCTTTTGTCAAATGTTAACAGATGTTGTTCATGGCCATCTCAAAAAGCTTGCTTAAAGTTAACAACGTGCAGCATTGGGGGTCACTGGGCCAACCGAAGGTCATTTAATTCTGCCAAAAGGTTAATTGGATCACTGCATTAAAGCAAGAATAGCCTACACCAAGCTGGGCATTAAGGATTCTAGGCAGTTTTGTCCTCTACCAGGTTCAACTACCACGGCTAATTCAAGAAGCTAAACAAAAACACTTCCAGAAAGATTGAGCAAATATGCTTTTTTTTTTAAGAGGAAAGAGTCTCAGTCCAAAATTATGAAGTGCCTTTTGACGGTAGAGTTGCTTGAAGCTGAATGTGATTCTTATGCAATGATTTATTAATTTATTTCTGTTGGTAAACGGAACAATAATAATGATAACATATACCAGGGATAGGCAACCTCCGCTCTTTTATGACTTATGGACTTCAACTCCCAGAATAGCTGATTCAGGAATTCTGGGAGTTGAAGTCCATGAGTCATAAAAGAGCTGCGGTTGCCTACCCCTGACATATACTATACTTTATAGCAATGTTTCTCAACCTTGGCCCCTTTACAAGAGGTGGATGTCAACTCCCAGAATTCCTTGGCTGGGGAATTCTGGGACTTGAAATCCAGCTCTTGTAAAATAACTTGGGTTTGAGAAACACTACTTTAAGGAGTGAAAGAACAATAGTACACTCCTGCCCTGTATAAAGTTTGTAATTAAAATGAAATGGATAGAAGGAAGAAGAAAATGATAGAGGGAAGCAGGGCTTTTTTTCTCATAGAACGCCCAGAACGGAGTTCCGGCACCTTTTTTGAATGGAACCTTTTATGGTAGGCAAGGCGGGTTGTATAACGTGTGTGAGTTCTGGCATCTTTTTTTCTTTTTTCTTTAGAAAAAAAGCACTGGAGGGCAGTATCTCCTCCCCACTCCCCATTCTTCATTTGGAAATGGAGAGTTCAGTGCTCAGATACTGCAAGGAGTGTAAATCCTTCCATTCTCCACCATTCAGTCAGAACTGAAGAAGCTTCCTGGATGAGAAGCGAAAAATCTTCAAGGAAAAACAAAGAATGTCATACTTGCCGCTTGAAAAAAAGCACCTCTGGGAGTCCCATCTGAATAAATTCTGCGAACAGAATGTGTTTCTCCCCACCTGAGGACAACATGCAAGGCATGGAGAATTCCCAGCCTCAGTGCCAGTGGGGTGCATGGTTGGGAAGGATTGGGGGATAAAACAGCACTGTAACACTAATTCAAGCCATGTCGCTTTTCTATTTGAGTTTCGTCCTGACAAAAGCTGTAAGCTAAGAGCCAATGTGGTATAATGGTTAAGGCTCCAGGCTAGAAACCAGGAGTCTGTGAGTTCTAGTCCCACTTTAAGCATGAAAGCTGGCTGGGGGGACATTGGGCCAGTCACACTTTCTCTCAGCCCAACCTTCCTCCCCAGGTGGCTGTTGTGAAGAAAATGAGAGGAGGAGAGAATATGACATGTTTACCTATATTTATAAGTTACTTATAAAGTAATAAAGGCAGGATAAAAACCTAATAAATAAATAAGATGCTGCTGTTAAATACCTGGGAAAGTTCAAATGAGTATAATGATTTATTGCAAGCTTAAACTCTCTACAAGAATCTGGCCAACTAACAGTCAAAGGAAATGAGCGGGAGATAAGACAGACATCCAAAGTGGGCTGGACTTAGATCTCTTGGGGCGCATGGGGACTCAGGACTTATGATGCGTTTGACCCCTCCCTTGGGCTCAGCCTGGTCATCTCCTACAGCTGCAAATGCCACTGCTCAGTACATCCTTCCAGCACATAAAAACAGGCACAGCTCCAACTGCCCCATTGAATTCACCATCTTTTTTTTTTTACCCATTCCTTCAGGATACACTTTGATTGCGGCATGAATCAGCAAGCTCCACTACGCAAAAAACTTTGCCTCTCTCTCAAAAATAAATGTTCACATGTTCAGCACTAACAGCAGGCCACCCCAACCTCATAGTCAGCTTTGGAGCAAGTGGGACCTCAGCCTCGTTGGCTGTGATGTGTGGGGTGATTTTTTTCTTCTGTAGGAGTCACAGGACCTATTCCTTATGAATGCTCCATAGTGCTGGCCTTGCCAACATATGTTTTATTGATTCACGTGCTTAGGGATTCCTGTCTTGATCAGCCGGCTTTATAAATGGAATAAATAAATATTAAAAATTAAAGTTGAATTTAATAAGATAGCACTGGACTGAGATTTTCTTCTAGGTAAATGCTTTAGCTTTTATAGACTGATGGGTCTCTCCTGATCCTTGGGAAGCCATGAATTATAATTCAGTTATCCAAAATGTATTAAAAGGATATTTCTCAGAACTTCAAGCCAGCCTGTGAAATTTATAATTAATGGAAAATATTTCATACAGAGATTTCACTTATGCACTAAGGGAGAGGGAGTTTAAGCAGGAGATCTGGACAATTTGTTACTTGATCAGAATTTCTGCTGTTATTTAACATTGTTGTTAAATGAGTCATGCCGGATTTTACAACTTTTGCCACCGTTGTTAAGTGAATCATGTTGTCATTAAACGAATTCAGCTTCTTCAACTGACTTTGCTTGTTGGAAGCCAGCCGTGTCCACAAGGGTCAAAAAAGTGAAGATAGGGACTGTAATTGCGTGATCAAAGACTTGCCCCTCTGGTGTGTATGTTGACATCACACACATATATGAAGGTAAGGGCTTCAAATGCATGGCTGTGGCCACCATTTTGACCTTCTGCTCCCCCACCCCTGCTAGAAATGATTCCTTTTGCCTGTCATCCTAAACCAGGGGTAGGCAACCTTGGCTCTTTTATGACTCATGGACTTCAACTCCCAGAATTCCTGAGCCAGCATGGCTCAGCTTGGAAACCTCTCCCTTTCCCCTCAGCATAGCTGGCTCAGGAATTCTGGGAGTTGAAGTCCATGAGTCATAAAAGAGCCAAGGTTGCCTACCCCTGTCCTAAACCATCTGAAGGGCTGAAGGCTTCTTTATTCTAAACCATGATTGTTTATGTAATAAACAACCACAACTGAGCCCAAAATTTTGGTTGCTAAACAAAACATTTGCTAAGTGAGTTTTGCCCCATTTTACGACTTTTCTTGCCTCAGTTGTTAAGTGAGTTACGGCAGTTGTTAAGGTAGTAACACGGTTGTTGAGTGAATCTTGCTTTCCCATCAACTTTGCTTCTCAGGTCACAGATGTGATCACATGATTCTGGGACATTGCAACCATCATAAATATTGCCAAGCATCTGAATTTTGATCACGTGACCATGGGGATGCTTCAAAAAACAGTCATAAGTCACTTTTTTCAGTGCCTTTGTAACTTCATTGCTTCTTGTCCTGCCTTCAGGTGCTTTGGAGAATAGCTTGACTCCCTCTTCTTTGTAGCAGCCACTCAAATATTGGAAGACTGCTATCATGTCACCCCTCGTCCTTCTTTTCTTTAACTAGATATACCCAATTCCAGCAACCGTTCTTTATATATTTTAGCCTCCAGTTCCCTGATCATCTTTGTTGCTCTTCTCTGCACTTTGCATAGATAGTGCTATGGCAGGGGTTCTTCCCTGAGCAATCAGCTCTCTGTGCCTTGTGTCCAATGCAAGCCTGGTTTTACTTAAACTGCTGCAATTTTATTCTGAATGAGAAGGTTGCAAATTGGTGTCCAACCCATCGTAGCATTTTTTTAGATGCCAGCCCCTTGCCTGCTGCTTCTTAATCTAACAACGCTGATGAAATGGAGCCAAAGCTTTCGTTGCAATTTCATTAACATATGCATGAGTCACACTTTTGCAGTGTTGCAGAAACAACACAAATTAGTTTGTGGATTGCAAACTCCCCATTCTTCTTTTATTATCATCTTCTTCCATCGATACCTGGTGCAGACATGAAGCTGAAGATCGGCAAATCCATGAAAATTTGGTTCAGCCTCCCCCACCCCCTATATCTCTGGGACCTGTTCTGAGTTCAGCTTATTAAAATTACTCCATGAAATTGAAATTGAAAAAAACAACAACAAAATTTGTTCAATTTCCCAATAAACAGGGCACTGAAATCTATGGAGGCTTTTATTTTTTCAATTTCTGGGTGCTTTAGAATTAATTTCAATTGATTTTTGATTGTTGCTGGATGACAGGAAGTTCTGTTGTTGGGTTTTGATTTTCAACTTCCCATCTGATTGCTACCTCTCTGACTACCTTTTCCCCCCTCTGATTTGAAAAAACCCCAGAGTTCTTTTCTACTAGAACTTCTCATGCCAATAAGGACTTCACCAGAACTGTCTTTCCTCCCTCCATAATCAAATCCAATTATATTCTGTGAAATAGAATATTATAAACATTATTTATTTGCTTATTTATCTTATTTATATAGGCACTCACCTCATGAATGTTACTCTGTAGAAGAATAATCACAATTTGAGTTCCTGGCATGAGGAATGGCGCCCTTATAACAACATTACAATAGATGACAGCCAGTTTGTGGTCTAGTGGTTAAGGCACCAGGTTAGAAAACAGGAGACCGTGAGTCCAAGTCCTGCCTTAGCCATGAAAGCCAGTTGGATGATGTTGGGCCAGTCTCTCTCTCAGCACAACCCACTTCACAGGGTAGTTGTGAGGAAAATAGGAGAAAACTGTGCTTTAGGCAAGATGCACTAGTGAGAGAAAAAGAAAAATTATGAACAACTCACTCCTACTGGTGCATGTCAACAGTCAGAAGATTCAAATCCAGGAAATTTTCACTGGCACTTGCCCAACATCCGCCCAACAACTTTAACATTAATTCCCAATGGAAAGCCAAAGGGGTCATTGAACGCCAGACATAGAACTACCAGGCTTTGAACTACCATGTCAGCAATGGATAATCTTAAATAGGATTTGCACCATATATGGTGTCTGCTGGGACTCTCTGTATAAATGGGGCATAGTATCCTCCCCTCAGTGTGATTACGGGGTGCCATGTCAAACTGTAGATCACATTGTGGCTGATTGTAAGTCTTGAATGCATTTGGGTTAATATAAAAGGAAAAAAGAATGACATTGCCATAGGTCAGGGGTCTTCAAACTTGGCCCTTTTATGACTTGTGGACTTCAACTCCCAGAATTCCTCAGCCAGGCACGCTGGCTGAGGAATTCTGGGAGTTGAAGTCCAAAAGTCATAAAAGGGCCAAATTTGAAGACCCCTGCCATAGGTATATATACTACAGCCCACCCAACCAAACAGAAGAAACAGATGAACTTTTTGCTAATCAGTTAACTAAGGTATGTAGGAAACACATCTCAATAGTAAAGGTTTTTTTTAACTACCCTGACATCAATTGGGAGACAGACTCTGCACCTAGTGGAAGACCATCAATTATTACAAAGCCACCGAATGGGCTTAGTGCTCTGTGGTGGACACAGACAGTGGAGCAAAGGGTTAGAAAAACTGTGGATATAGTTTGCTTCAAAGAATCAGATTAAAAAATGACACAACCCTAGCCCAAAAAGAGAGAAATGATTATAGGCACCAGGAATAATGCTTTTTCTCCATGCAAGAAGGAATATGGTAAAAGCAGAGAATTCTGGGACTTGGTGTCTTTTTTCCATCGTACAGAACGCTGCTGCTTCAGTTAATTTACTCTGACTGTTTGTACAAATTAATACCCTGTTCTAGGGCAATTACCCACCATCATTAAGCTTATGAAGGCAGCCTGTGCATTACATGCATTAGCCTGGATTCCTGTAATTAAATATTAAAATAAGGGGATTTATTAACTTGGCAGGTTTTGTTACCGAAACCATTAAAAAAAAGCGAAGGGGCTTTTCTATTATTTCAACCTTAGAGAAGAGGTTAAAATGTATTCTCCTTCAGAATAGGATTTTGGACTTATATATTTAGAGAGATCCCCCTCTCTCATTGAAGCCATTATGAAGAGAATAAAAGCCGTTACAAACATTGGATGTGGAAATACATTGGGGATGGCAGACTTCTCACATCGAGCTTAATTTAATTTTTCCTCATGGAAACGATCACTTTTGACTCACATTGTTCATGTGAAATAAAGAAATCCTTTGCTGATTTAATTAGAACTCCGTTTGCTTCCCGGCTTCACATTCTGTATTCTGGAAATTGCTTTGAGTGTGGGACAAAACTATCAATAGATAAAGCAATTTTTTTAAAGGCACCATTGTAACACAAGCTCTGTATCCCCCCCCCTTCCTTTCCTTTTGCCAGCGTTGAAGCATTGCTCAATTTAAGTATGGAAATAACCTTTGTCAAAGGCTTTGTGACATATAAATGTTGCCCCCCCCATGCATGCAAAAATGAGTGCAGTTACTGCTGGGATTTCTAACCCATTTATTGTACAATATACAGGTAATCCAATCTACTGCCAGGAACATGGTTTGTGGAACTAGGCTCTGTTATATTATACCAGCTTGTTTTCAGCTGGCTGGTTTTCTCATATTTTGCATTTCTCTTCAACTGAAAAAGACCAGGGAGAGACTTTGCTGATGGATAATGTTTCTCTAGCACAGTCTAGCTATCCAGACATCCATCCACACCCTCCCCCCCCCCCCAAAAAAAAACCTGTTTGGGGACATGTCAATCTGACTTGAACTCTGGACTTAGGTTCCTAAATCATATATAATGGGTTTAAGAGATTTCTGTTCAGCACTGAGGTTATAATATAATTGGTTTACATATGGCTTTAATGAAAGGAGGTGTGTCACTTGGAAAGAGCAATATTACTGTAATTTCATGCAAGCATCAACCTTAATTGAAGTTGCAGTCTGTTTACTTTGAAAGAAAACTTTTCATTGATTTGATTATTTATCTCCCAAGGCAAACATTAAAACATCTGGCTTGTGCCTAAACATTAGGGATAATCTATTGAGCGCACACAACGGGCTGAGACATATGATCATGGTTTAGTGAATAAGCCACAAATGGTTGGATTCCCACTTTATCCTATGCCAACCTTCCTTCTCCCCTCCCCTCCCCTCCTCCCTTCCCTTCCCCTTTCCCCTTCCTCCTTTCCTTTTTTATTCCCTTCATTAAAATGCAGTATTCAACAATATTAAACTTATTGGTCACTCAGATTTTCTCATTAGGGACCAAACTGTACTGAAGAAGTACAGTTTTCAGTTGATTTTGAGATACCCAAAGTAAGGAGGGGTGTCATTTGGAAAGAGCAATCTGGCTGTATATAAAATACTGTATTTTGGAGGGCCAAGCACTCAAAACGCCATAAATGGTTGACTTTCACAGAATAGGATGCCAAAACAAAATGAACCACAATATATTTTAGCATAGTTTGGGAATCCAGCCACTGCCTTAAAAGCATTTTTTGTTTAATATACTTTCTTTAAAAGAAGAGCCAGTTTCTCTTGTTCTCTGTGTTGTGGTCTTGATGAAAATTACCCACATAGCTGCTCACTATGGGGAGGGAGCTATTTTTGATCAATAGTGTCAGTTGCCAGGTCACATCTCTATGGTTACTTGAACCAGTAGATAAAGCATACTTAGTTTTTGGAGGAGCAATGACCATTTTATCATTTTACCTTATTGTCGGATTTTGTAGTGTTCCCCCAAAAATTCTACATTTTTTGATCCGCTTTTTTCTCTCCTTCATTTTGTCGGGAATAATAGTTTCTCATGCCTCAATTCAACCCAAAGAAAAGACTCCAGGAAGGAATTCCCCTCCCCCCCTCCCTGTTTTCCCCTCTCCTAATTTACAAAGCTTGGGTGGCCAAAGAGGCTTTATAATAATGAAGAGATGCGTGATAAGAAAAAAAAAGAACATGCAACCATTTCAGAGTAGGAAGCATTGGGTAGCCAGGGAGCTCATAGACCATTAGAGAGCGTTGTCTGTGAAAACGGCAACAATTAAAATGGCATTCTCACTTATCTCACAACAAAGTCTGGTGCTCAGCGCCACCACCAAAATAAACATAAAAGCAATTTTGATCTTAAAAGTGCTTTTTCAAAAGGCAACTGGACTGCTTTTTCTTGAGGAAGAAGAAGAAGAAGAAGGGGTTTCGCTTCTCATCCAAGAAGCTTCCTAGGTTCTGGTAGGATGATGGAGGCAGTGGTGGGATTCGCACCTGTTTGGCAGAACCAGTAGCTAAATTTTGTTGAGTTTGGTGAACCGGCTGAACTCACACTGCTTCCGAAAATCCATTCTAGGCCTTGGAGGCCTGGAGGAGGTCTTCCAGGCCTAGAATGGCCCACAGGAAGTGCATGGATGTCACTTCCGGAAGTCCATTCTAGGCCTCGGAGGCCCAGGCCTGCATTCATGCAGAGAACCGATTGTTCAGATATTTGAATCCCACCACTGGATGGAGGTGATGGAAGGATTAGTTCTGACAGGATGCCCTTCCATTGCCCTCCTGCCAGAACTGATGAAGCTTCTTGGATGAGAAGTGAAATGTCTTTTTCTTCTTCCTCAAGAAAAAAAAAAAAACAAAACAGTCCAGTTGCCTTTTGAAAAAGCATCTTTGAGACAACTAATGACCTGGATGACTGAGAATCTCCACAGACAATTTTGATCTCCTTGGAGGTATGAAAACTTACCGCGAAGAACAGGTTTTGTCAGGATAGTTGGGAAAATTTGCTAAAGTTTTTCTTTCACGGGATGCAATATTTTCCTAATTCCCTGTCTCTCCCTTACTCTCTTGTTTACAGCAAAGACACAAAGGATGATGCTTGGTCCAAGAGACATGACAGCCGGGCTTAAATTATTCCACATAGTGGGTAAGGTATCTATATCACCCTGGTATAGAGAAGAAGGCTACCACGCTCATTGCTCATATTGATTTACACAAGGCATTGTAGTGAGCACACAATTAATACTTAGCTTCATTGGCAGCCAGCTGTTAGGCTCATAATTTACAGTCAGAATGGCTTAGTTTAGGGAGGGAAAGGGTTCTATATTATTAGGAACTGTATTTTTAGCGCTTCAAAGGTCACATCCAACTTTCATGATTTTTGAAGACTATAATTAATGTGAAATATTCACTAGAGAAGTCTGACCCACCCTTTACAGTTTACACACTAAATAAGAATGTATTTTTTGGCAATTTACTCCCTAATTTAACTTTCCCCAGTTATGTGCTGGGATGGAGCTCCCAGTTTTGTTTATTGATTTAATTTATACACTATTTTTTGATGTAAGCCTGTTGATGGCTGGAGAATTCTGGGATTGGTAATCACTTCAGTTACAGCTGTGATGGATGTACCATTGGAAGATCTGAAGTCCAAGTTGGGAACAAGTCAACTTCGAAAAATTCCAAACATTACCAAATTCTCATGCCTCCTATTTCACAGGGGGGTTGTGGTGTGACAGAGTGACTGGCCCAAAGTCACCCAACCAGCTTTTATGTCTAAGGGACAGATGTGAAATTCATAGTCTCTTAGTTTCTAGACCAGCACCTTAACCATTGCACCAGACTGACTGGATCAATCAGTCTCTGAACACACCTTTATGTCATTCATTTGCTACAAGCGTATCTAACTGATTCAAGGTAAAGAAGTAATCTAGCTGGGTGGTTCTTCCAGGAAATTTTATATCCACTTGAAATCAGTGGTAAAATGCCCATTAAATGCTTTCATGATCTGGATTGCAATGCAATCTGGTTGAATTTAAGACAGCTTTCTCTGCAAGGTGGATAGAATCTAACGAGACACTATGCAAATTATTATGAATAGAAAAAAAATATATTCTTTTTTTGTTGGTCTTACTCCAAGGATGGATCCATACTAATCCCATTATGGGTAAGCTGTGTGTCCACTAAAGGAAAAAAAAAACCCAGTTGCAATCTTTGCATGAAGACAATCCAGTTTCTGTATCTGCAAATCCAAGATTCACTTACCTATATAAATTATGCAAATCATGCACATATGATTGATCAGCATGAGTTCAATTAATCGTGGGGAAAGGCAAGGAGCAAATAAGATATTGAAGGTCTATCGTCTAACTCCTGATGTTTTATTCATCTGACCTGTAGCTTTGTAGTGATTTCAGAAAGCATTGTCCCCAAGGCCTTCTCAGCCATAAGGACTAGGAACTTGCTCTTCTATAAAAAAAAGAAAGAAGCACAGATTCAAATGAATCTGAGTGATCTGCCAAAAATTAATATATTTTGCATATCTGCTTCCTTCATGCACAATCACTGCATACACACAGTTCTGCCAGAAGCTGTTTCATGAAAGCATCAGCTGAAACGTTCTTGTTAAATTCCATGGGGCCCTTGAGACCAGTTCTTCTCAAGACCTTTAAGATCTACATGTCTAGGGTGAAAGAGGACAAAGCAACATGCTTTTTTTTTTTCAGAATAGTCTTATAGCAGGAGAGAACATATTAAATGATTTTTAAGAAGACCGTTCCACATCTGTGAGGGGTACAATACAGCTCTCCTTTGCCAAAGGCAACACGTCTTCTAAGAAACACAAATTCCATGAGGTTATGTAGTTTCTCATAGTTGATATTAGAATGAGTCATGCACAGAGTTCAGGACTAAATTAAGCAAATGGAAAAGAGGTTGTTGGCTGGTGTGTACTACTGCTGGCCATATTAACTTTAAAATGTAACTTTAAATGCTTCTGTATATTGGTATATTCTTACATAATCTGAAAATCAGGAGAAAAAAGAGGGAGGTATCTTTTTGATTTCTATAGTTTGAGGAAGGTCTGATGATACTGAGAGACACATCCACAGTTTCTTGTTTGGATCCCACGGTCAGTTTTATGAATGCCCTAAAACAGTTTTCTAAGAGTCTGCAGTTTATTCTCTGAAACAAAAATAAAAAAAATAAAAAAATCAAGGATTACAGAAAGGACTTCTGTTCCCAAACTCAGTTGATCTAGCTCAATTCACGAGATCTCAGTTGACTCATATTAATTTCATTACTCACTAAATGGAAAAGAGAAAGAATATATGTACTGGACAATTTTCTCTAATCTCTTTTAAGCTAGACTACTCTATTGCTTTGCTAACTGGTTGGTGACCTAAACGAAGCTTCAGCATGCTAAATAAAGCCTCTAGAACAGAGGTCCCCCAACCTTTTGGGCACCAAGGACCGGTTCCGTGGAGAGAGTTTTTTCCACGGACCGGAGGGGGCATGGTTTTGTGTGCTGCCTGCATCCTGTGGATAGGGCATTGCTTGAATGTGTGGACTGGTTGCTGGCATGCTGCGGCCCTGTACCAGTCTATGGACCGGGGGCTGGTGACCTCTGCTTTAGAAGCTTCACTTGAATCTTATAGATCTGAAGGCCTTGTTGCAACCACAAGGGCCCTTAACTGGAGTTAGGAACAAAAGTAGCTGGATGAATAAAGCCAGGTACAAAAGAGTGACTCTGGGGCAGGATCCATCTTCCACAAACCATAGTTTGCAAGGTCCCGAACATGCTAGTTGAGACTTGATCTGTGTTCCCACAAATCAGGATTCCCAGCATGTTGTCAACCCTGGACAGCAACAAAATGCTGTGAAAAGATACCAGACAGTGTAAATAGAAGGTATGGTAGTTAGTGGAGTACGTTGGTTAAGATAGTGGACTAGGATTGAGGAGGCCAAGTTTAAGTCTGCCTCTTCATGGACACCTGAGGCCAGTTATTCCATCATTCAGCTTGATTTATATCATAGGTGTCAAGGTAATGATTTAGAAGCTAACCAACTGATGTAATGTAAGATGTAATGTAATGTAATGTAATGTAATGATGGGAATGATTCAGCAGGATCTATGTCCCTTTAAGAGCCAGCTGGGTCTGTGACCCTTTAAGAGCTTTGTATAAAAGGGAAGGCTCTGCAGATGTGTTCTCTCTCTTTTTTTCCTACTGTAACCGCTGTGTGTTGGAGCCTGCTGTAGTAACACGTGTATGTACATCATCCCTGGTGTATGATATTGTAGATGGCATAAAATAAAGCACCATTTAATATAGACTCCCGTTTACTGTGTTTAGCCATGGGTTATCTCAGCGAAAAAAGACTGTGCATGCTCTGACAATAGGGTTGGTGTTGCTTAGGGAAAAATTGGAGGAGGGGTGAATTTCTACAGGTAGTCCTCAACTTACAAACAGTTCATTTAGTGACCATTCGAGGTTAGAATGACATGGAAAAAAGTGAACTATGGCCGTTTTTCACACAACAGTTGAGGCATCCCCATGGTCCTATGATCGAAATTCAGACACATGGCTGCTGAGGGTCATGTGATCACCCTTTGCAATCCTCTGGGAAGCAAAGTCAATGGGGAAGCCAGATTCACTTAACAACCAGGTTACTAACTTAACAATGGCAGTGATTCACTTAACAGCTGTGGCCCAAAAAGTCGTAAAATAGGGCAAAATTCACTTAACAAATGTCTCACTTAGCAACAGAAATTTTGGTCTCAGTTGTGATTGTGAGTCGAGGACTGCCTGTATATTGTCTTGAATCCTGGGGGAAAGATGGGATATAAATCTGAAAAATAAATAAAATATTTATTCCATGGCCAGTTAATGGCAGATAATCTTCCTCACTTTCCCTCTCCTTCTCCCTTTCTTCTCTCTTCCCTCTCCTTTCCCTCTCCTTTCTTTCTCTCTCCTCTATAATCTCCATAATCTCTCTTTCTCTTTCATTTCATATGTTATTGTTAAACAATTGGGAGCCAAGAAGCACTTGCTGATCTACTATGAGCAGGCAGGTAGCTTAAAAGTTCAACACAAATGTGCAACAGTAGAAAAATCTACCTCCCTCTTTTTCCTGGGTTAATAAAGATAACATAATCAATCCACGAAAAGCCATTTTTGATTTGAAACAGAAATAGCAAAGTACAGGTCCTTTTTTTTCAACCTTTCTCCTCTCTGCTTTTAGACTGATTTTATTTTGATAGCTGAGAGGTTTTTCATATTACAGTACAAATGTTTCCATTGCCACCTCAATGGAATGGTTAGGAAATACGCATTCTTTGCAGCTAGGGTAACCTCTGTGAAAATACTTTTTCACGCCTCTTCTATGGGAGGACATCCTAAAAAGATTTTTTTTCCTTTTGGCGGTTAGAGAGGGTATTGTCTTCTTTCCTCGTTCATCTATTGACAAAAGAATTGTCAAAAGTAATGTTTGCAGTAATTAAATGGATTATTTACTTATTGGATATTAATCATTCTGTTGTGGCTGGAATCTATGGTGGTGCTTTTCGCCTAGAACAGTGGTTCTGATCTCAATTAGATTATGTCTCTCTCCTTTACCTCCTCATAAATCATTTCAGCAAACTGAAATTAACAGCTACTGGAGCGCATTAATAATCTACCTCACACATTGGAAAATGCATTAACTGGAACCCTCCCATTGCTCCGACCGTTAAGCACATCATTTTGTTTATGAAATATAAACATTTCATGGAAGAGCACTCACACTTTGCCGCACACCTTGTGACAGTTAAAATGATTGCCCACAATTGCCAGTCAGTCAGGCGCCCAAATAGAGTTTGTTTAAATCCATGAGTCTGTGACTAGCCCATTATCTGAGGCATTAAAACAAAAAACAAAACAAGAACAGAACACAAAACAATATCAGCATTTAAAGTATCACTGTTCTGTTGAGATGTCCCAAAGAATACAAAAGGGAAAAAATATCTCAAAACAAATGGCAGTTGTGTACAGAAAGTCATTGTCGCGTCGTCGTCTTCCTCCTCTTCCTCCTCCCCCTCCCCCTTGATGTCCATTGCCTCTTCCATTGCTTTGCCTATCTTCTTCTCTTTCTTGTCCTTCCTTCCTTCCTTCCTTCCTTCCTTCCTTCCTTCCTTCCTTCCTTCCTTCCTTCCTTCCTTCTTTCCTTCCTTGTCCCCCCTTGTCCTCCTTTTTGTCCATTGCCTCTTCCTTTTCCTTGCCTATCTTATTCTCTTTCTTGTCCTTCCTTCCTTCCTTCCTTCCTTCCTTCCTTCCTTCCTTCCTTCCTTCCTTCCTTCCTTCCTTCCTTCCTTCCTTCTTCCTTCCTCCCTCCCTCCCTCTCCCTCTCTCCCTTCCTTCCTTCCTTCCTTCCTTCCTTCCTTCCTTCCTTCCTTCCTTCCTTCCTTCCTTCCTTCCTTCCTTCTCCCTCCTCCTCCTCTTCCTCTTCCTCTTCCTCCTCCGATCATGACATATTTCCAACAATAAGAATGCAAGGCAGTATCCAACATGACAAATGCGTCCATAGCTCAATGGGTTTCTTTCCACGTCTTGGAGGATTGAACTAGCAAGTGATCATGACCTTTTGCCTTCTCACACTAAATCTCTTTCACTTCTCCAAAGTCAACAAAAAGAAAGGAAGCAAAGATTTAGCTACTAGTATGCAAAAAAACCCTGTTTCCCCCCCAAAATTCCTCATTCAGCTGGATATTAGAGATTCTGAGGGATAAAACCACTCTGTACAGAAGATAAATGACGTTCTACTATATACTCACTCACAATGAACTTAATGATGGTTCTGAATTAACTCAAATTTCTGGGTTTCCTGTGACACACTGAAACATGAACCCCATAACCATATGGAGTAAAATGTGTTTGGCTGCTTTGTGGTGGAGCATGGCATACGATTCCATCCAACATCTTCATAAAGTGACTGTGATAATAATACAACTTCTTATCCAGAGACCAGGAGAGCAGAACGCAATGCAGTCTCTCCTTTCCTGGCCAATAACAGCACAATTAACTAATGTTAGATCGGAGAAGTCAATACAAGCCTTATTTCCCTTTTTCTACCTTCCAGCTCATTTCTACCAAATAGCAAAGATTTATAGCCTCTTCTGAAAATGATGGAGGCTCCTTTGGAAGCAAGACTTTTTTCTTCCTTTCCCGTCTATCTCCATAGCAACAACATATTCCCTATTTGTGAAATAATTAGAATCGGGTCACAAATGTTAGGATTTGCACCCCCGGATTGGAGAGAAGATGGCTGCCAGAGACAGCATATTGTGAGATATATGGAAAAGATACTTCATTTCCAGGGGCCTCCGAACTACATTTGAAAACTATGCAGCAAAAAAACGTATTTTCTAACCTCCTGGAGTTGCTCTAATTTTTACACAATATTCTATAAAGGTAGAACCTGAGTCCTTTTACTTACTTTTATACAGTAATCTGGGGCACAAGGCACTAGAGCAGTGGTTCTCAACCTTTTTAATGCCGTGACCCCCAACCAGTTGTAAGTGGCGGACTACTCAACTGGCTTTCAAAAGCCAATAGAATAAAAGGGAGTAGCACAGCTAAGGAAAAGGGGAAAAAATGGTGGACTGCGTTGTTTGGCGACCCCTGTGAAATGGTCGTTCGACCCCAAATGAGGTCCCGACCCACAGGTTGAGAACCACTGCACTAGAGTCATGCATTGCCAACGTCTCATGGGCGATCACGAAATCTCTTCCGATTTAGTGATCTTATAAATTTTGAGGCATTGAAAATATAGATTGGGTGTCATTTTAATTGTTTTTATTTTTATTTAGTTTAATTTGTGGGGGACATTGGATGGAGGTGGATTTTTGGTGCCTGGCAGACTTCCCATAACTAATTCCTGATCACCTCCAAATTACCATAAGTATGGGGTCCTCTCTGACCTAGATTGTTTTCTTGTAGACATTTCATTACCCAAACTAGGTAACATCATCAAGTGCTAGTATCACCTAGTGCAATCTAGTTTAGGTAATGAAATGTCTGCAAAAAAAGAACCAAGCTTAGAGAGCACCAAGGACTCCTCACACTAATATTTTGATTGATTGATTGATTGTGTGTCATAATTTTTTTACTCCTAGTGACCACTTAGATAGATCTACATGATTGTATATCCTTAATCTGTTCTTTCAAGCCTCCCAAGAGTTCACTCATTACCGCTGTCACTGAGTCCCTGCCATTTGTTGCTGGTTGTCATTGATGCTGTCTTACATTTAGCAAAGCTTTACATTTAGGCAGGAAAAATCAAAGGTACAAGTACGGACTGGGTGAGACCTGGCTTAAAAACAGTGATTGTGAGAGGGACCTTGGAGTCCTAGTGGACGATCACTTAACCATGAGCCAGCAGTGTGCAGCAGCAGCCCAAAAAGCTAATACAATCCTGGGTTGTTATATATAGAGGCATAGAATCAAGATCATGCGAAGTATTAGTACCACTTTATAAAACCCTAATAAGACCACACTTGGAATACTGCAGCCAATTTTGGTCACCATATCACAAAAAAGATGTTGAGAGTTTGGAAAAAAATCAGAGAAGAGCAACTAAGATGATCAAAGGCCTGGAGACTAAAACATACAAAGAACGGTTATGGGAATGGGTTTGGCTAGTCTAAGGAAAAGACGAAATAGGGGAGACATGATAGCAGTATTCCAGTATTTGAGAGGCTGCCAAGTTATCTGCTAAAGCATCAGAGGGAAGGACAAGAAACAATGGTTGGAAACTGATCAAAGAGAGAAGCAACGTAGAATTAAGGAGAAACTTCCTGACAGTGAGGACAATTAACCAGTGGAACAGTTTATCCCTAGAAATCATGGGTGTTTCATCACTGGAGATTTTTAAGAAGAGGCTAGACAGTCACTTGTCTGAGATGGAATAGGTCAGCAGTGGCGAACCTATAGCACGGGTGCCAGAGGTGGCACTCAGAGCCCTTTCTGTGGGCACGCGCGCCGTCACCCCAGTCCTAGGCCTTCAGCTGGGTTTTATAAAACCTTTCCACTTTAGGCCTCTGCCGCCGTGTGCAAAAAAAAAAGTTTAATCAATCAATTTCAACTTCTCGCGGGGAAAAAAAAAGATCTTGCAAAGTTGGAATTGATTGATTGAACTTTTTAGTCCCACCCAGTCTGCTGTTACCACCACAGCCACGCCCACCCAATGGGCCTCACCCACCCAATGGGCCACACCCACCCAATGGGCCACACCCACCCGGCACCCGACGATGCATAAGTGGGTTTTGGGTTGCAGTTTGGGCACTCGGTCTCTAAAAGGTTCGCCATCACTGGAATAGGTTCTCCTGCTTGAGCAGGGGGCTGGATTAGAAGACCTCCAAGGTCCCTTCCAGCTCTATACTATTCTAATGTTACCTAGCACTGATATTATCTAGTTTGGACCAACATTGATGTGTTATCTAGTTTGAGTAACGAAATGTTTTCAAGAAAACAACCCAGCTCAGCAAAGAAATATTGGAGTAGGATTCATATTCTAACACAGAAATTTCTTAAAGTAAAGACAAAGATGAAACCAGAAACTTTCCTTCTGGGCTCAATGGAGAAAGGCTAGGGAAAAAAAATTGGAATTTTGATCTTATATATGTTGACGGCAGCAAAACTATTGTATGCACAAAAATGGAAGGAGATTTTGATGTCTACTATGGATGAATGGCTACAGAAACTGATGGAGTTGGCAGAGATGGCAAAATTCACTGTTTTGATTAAAGAAAAGAATATACGTACTTTTGTTTCGACATGGAGACAGTTTCTGGACTTTGTGCTTGAGATGGGAAAAAAAATAAAACTTTGATTTTGGGTTTTGCTGATTAAATTGATTTATAGTTACAGAAATGGTTAGTTAATGCTATTATGGAAAAGTAAAATGTTGAGGCTTGATTCTACTGCAACAGAGGAAATCGGAAGTCAATGTCTTTTTTGTTTCTTTTCCTCACTTTTCTTTCCCTTTTCCCTCCCCACTGTGTCCTACTATTTCCTTTGTATTTTGTATTTTACTCTGTAATGTAATAAAATGTATTAAAACAAAAAAAGAAAACAACCTGGCTCAGAGAGCACCAAGGACCCCTCATATGAACCCTGAGCTACAAATATTCTTGTTTATTGTTACAGTAGATTTCCTAGTTTCAATAAAGACATCCTTTCCAGTTTTGCACCTTCTTTTAATCAGAGATGACAGGGATTGAATGAGAAATTTCTGCATGCAGGGATTATTAAATCACTTCTTCTCCCCGATTCCTGCCCCACTGACCCCACCCCACCCCACAGCAATTGTGCAGAGAAAGGTTTACTCAGGTGTGATCACATGTGCAACTTTGGTCCCATTCTTTTTAGGTGATCCCACTCCTGGATATATGTTTATATATATATGAATATGAACTGGGGCTTTGTGTCCAAGTAATACAACGGGGATTAACTGCTCTTCTTCTTACTTGCTGGCAATATGCAAGTAGCTATGAAGGAAACCCATAGAAATTTATGATGATTATCAGTGTGTTTCACTCAGTAGGTGGAAGAAAATATGAGAAACATATTTCATGATAAAGTAGGCTTCTGGTTAACCAGATGAAATGGGAGTAAAGCCATAGATCAGTGTAATATGTCAAGCTTAAAGAAAGGCCAATTTATTGGAAGTAAATAATATCCAACATTCCAAAGTATATTTTACACACACACACACACACACAAACACACCAACCTGATTCAAATTTAAAAGAAAAGCAAGCATTTGCCTATGGTAAAGTGACTGCTTTGATTATTAAGAGGTCCCGTTAACAGATGCATTCATTTAGAACAGAGCTCTGTTCTAAGTTATTTATTTAAAACATTTGTACAGCTGCCCATCTTACATTGCCCATCTTTACAACCAGAATTTACAATTCATGATCAAAAATAAAACAACGTGCATAGAAAACCAAAGAAACAGTAAAACCAGTAACCCAAAAAAGAAAAATCTGACTTCCAAACCAGAAATCATTGATGAATCCCGTTGCATTTTCCTCCTGTTGTGACCTCACCCTATGCTAAGATTTGGGGCAAGAGTCTTATGTGCTCTTTTGAAGGTTAAAAGAATGGATACTTGTCAGATCTCAAGGGAGAAGGTATTCCATAAGGTAGGGGCTGCAATTCATTGGAAAGTCATTGCATTATTCTAATCTAATAGACTGGACTCCAGGTTCAATATATGTGGATATAATATACCCCCCCCCCCAAAGTATTACACATTCCATATATCCTTCACCCCTTCATTTCTGTAAGAAATTATTAAGGCTGCTTGGGGACGATGCCTGTAGAATTAAAATTTATTTATCAGCATGATTTCAGTTTATTTAGCTACGAGTTGCCTACTTTTCAAAGCTTTTGACTTTTTATATGATTCAGAGTATACATAAGGCAATATAAATATATCATTAACAAATGTAGCATATCTCTTGATAAAAACAGAAAATATGCATATCACTTAGCTAAAAATGATGACAACAACAACAAAAAACAGCCCAAAGACTTTGTGGAAATTTAAAATCAAAAGCTTAAGGGAAAAAAAAAACAACTAGTAGCAGAATTTAAGTAACATTTAAGTAAAAACGAATGTCATCTTTCCTGGAGCACTGAGTTCACATATAGCCACAGAAAAAGTTCTGTCAGATATTGGTATCAAGACTTCCTTAGAAGGTAATAATAACTGATACTAGATAATCTTAGATAATGGGATGGGATGTTTTCCTGGAAATAATTGATCCTCAAGTATTTGTTCCTAAGTCATAAAGCACATTATTGTGATTGGAACCAATCAATTGCATAAGTTAATGATGATTATATATAATTATCTCAATACCCAACATGTATTAGCCTTACTACATGCACATTCCTTCTGTTGGTGCTGCTTTCTCTCACTCTTTAACAAGGTAAGCGTCTTTTCTCAAATATCATAGATAAGATGTGTTTTGGCACTGTGAAGCACTGAGAAACCAATAACAAAAACTTTTCTTTAAACACCTAAAGTGTGAGTTAATATAAGAGTATCTTCTAATTGTGGGCTAAATAGTGAGGACAAACAATTAGATAGTCTTTGTTTTTATATGTGGTATGTTGATCCTTAGAGTCTCAGAGAAAGCTTTGTCGTTTCTGAGGTGAACAAACATTGGGGCACAAATTAACTATGGTCACCTGATCTTTTTTTTGAAAAAAGCAAGGTGCCTTTTTTCCCACGGGATGGTTGATGGAGAAGTGGGGGGGGGGGGCAGGAAACCTTTATCTGGAAGTAACTGTGTCCCTGTTTTATCAGTACACATTGCTGTCTCTGTCAATGCATTTAAAAAACAGGAGACTTTAGAAGTAGCCTTTGTTATCCAGTCTTGAACTCTTGGCCCCTCATTCAGAGCTAATTCCAGTGGCAACAATCTTATCACCCAGGGCGTGATGGATAGCTTTCCCTATATCTGGGTTAGCATGTTGGTGGTAGGTACAATGCATGTTTATATTACAGCTAGTCCTTGACTTACAACAATTCGTTTAGTGATTGTTCAAAGATACAACGGCACTGAAAAAAGTGACCTATGACCATTTTCCACACTCAACGACCGTTATAGCATTCCCCCTGATCAAAATTTGGACGCTTGGCAACAGATTCATATTTATGACTATTGCAGCACCCCGGGATCATGTGATCACCTTTTGTCACCTTCTGACAAGCAAAGTCAACGAGGAAGCCAGATTCCCTTAACAACTATCTTGCTAACTTACCAACCACAGTGATTCACTTAACAACTGTGGTAAGAAAGGTTATAAAATGGGCAAAATTCATTTAACCGCTGTTAAATATGAGTCAGTTGCCAAGGACCTGAATTTTGATCACTTGGCCTCCTCCTCCTCCTCCTCCTCCTCCTCCTCCTTTTCTCCCCCCTCCATTTTCCTTCCAACAGGCCTCCTGATGCTACAACGGTTGTGTGGAAAAGGGTCATAAGTCAATATTTTCAGTTCCGTTGTAACTTCAAAACGGTCACTAAATGAACTGTTGTGAGGACTACTTGTACAGCAACAGAAGCAGCAAAATGCAGAAGTTTTATCTGCAAGACTCTCTGTGGAATGGCTATCCAGCATGGTGATCTTCAAGCTAAGTCCCAAATGCTAACATTTATGATGTGTAATGTCCCTGGCTATCACGCCTGGCCACAATTTGGACACACCTGCCATTAACTCTAGTGTGGCAGTTATTTTACTGAGGGTGACAGATTGTGAGGTAGGGAGAGTAATTCAGACTATTACCCAGGTGAAGGCATGAAAGCTTGGTGATATATGAAGACCACTTAAATTCATTGTATCTTGTACATCACATCTTTGATAGATTATAGCTGCAGCATTAAAATGGAAATGGTTTCTCCAAGGCCTGACAGTGGGAAGGGTGACCTTTGACCCCCCTCTGAGGAATGTGACTGACCGAATTATCAGTTAAGAGAAAAATCTACGGGGAATAGACTCACACTGATGGAGAATACATCATGTGTGTGTGTATGTGCGCGCGCATGTGCGCCTATGTGTATATGTGCATATATATATATATATATATATATATATATATATATATATATGAATATAAAACCACCTTGATTGAAAGCTTCAGCATTTGAAACATTCTTTTTCTCAGCTCCTATTCTGACCCTTGTCCCCACTTCCCATCTCCTTAGCCTTCTTCTTCTTTCTCCTCCTCCTCCTCCTCCTCCTCCTCCTCCTCCTCCTCCTCCTCCTCCTCCTCCTCCTCCTCCTCCTCCATTTTCCTTCCAACAGGCTTCTTGATATTGATTGAAAAATTGTTATTAGAGATAGAGGGCCTCCTGCATGCTGCCTCGTGATTTAATCTGGAAAACATTTAATTTTATGAAGCGGTAAATGATCATGGCACGCTCCCTCGTGTTTGGGAGCAGCTGGCTCTTTAGCTGCTCACCCTGACTGGTCCCCTGTGTCCTTTTTGGTTAACAAGTTATTTCAATTTCTAAAACGAATGCTGAACAAGAGAGAGACAACATGCAAATGGAAAGCCCAGGAGCGAATGCCATTCACACATGAAAAAACACTCTTTGGAATTCCCTTAACTGTGCCCTCCCTTCTCCTCCTCTTCCTCCTCCTGGCATCTGTCATGAAAGAAGGAAAGGGGAGAAAGGGAGCCTATGTGCTTATCAAATTGTTTTTACCAATGACCTGACACGACCATCTATAATTAATTACATAATTTACATTAGACTATTGACTAAACAAATACATAAATCATAGGCAGAGTCAATAGATGCAGACATATTTAATCATGTTCTAAATAATGATTACTGCTCCCATAATATAATAATTATTTTCAGCAGCTGACTTGAATTAATCTTCTGTCAAAGTACCATCTGAACGAAGCAGGAAGAGGGTGAAGGAAGAGGCATCTGCAGGGAAGAGACTGCCTGAATGAAGCTGCCTTCCTTACGTTCTTCCTTCCATGATCTGCTTCTTCCCCCTGGCCTCCCTATGCCTCTGTGGGAGTCAAAATTTAAAACTGGAATGGCTAATGTCTCAGTTGAAGCTTGGAAATATAATGAGGACTT
The DNA here is from genome assembly GCF_016545835.1 of Crotalus tigris. Taxonomy (NCBI): domain Eukaryota; kingdom Metazoa; phylum Chordata; class Lepidosauria; order Squamata; family Viperidae; genus Crotalus; species Crotalus tigris. Next base: position 796,956 of record NW_024096965.1, read on the forward strand.
GAAACTGAAAAGTATGGGAGGGGGTCGTATTACATGTAGCTGGACATGAGGAAGGGACCATGTTCTCAGAATATCCGAAAGGACTACACTTTGGCAGGCTCTGTTCTTTGCGATTGTGGTGGCATGCAGACAACAACACGTATGTACATCTGTCCTTTGTGTCCCAATCAGCATACACTTGAGGACCTCATTGCAGTGCGACAGAACACAATTAATGTTGCTAGTTTCTGAGCAAGATCTGTTTAATTTGTATATATTTTAATCTTGTATTTTATATTTTATATTTCATGTCATATAGTATGCCTTATTTTAATTGTGATGCTTCTGACATGAATAACCCAACAAACATCTGAAGGGACTTGCAAGTCTCAATGGCTTTGGCATGGCTGATCTTAGACCACTGTGGTGCAACTCTGCTGGTGCCAACAGAAAACAACTAGACACAAGGACAGTCTCCCCCCCACCAATGCTATCACTCTGCTAAACAACTAATTGTCATCACTATCTTATGCCCTGGGATGTCAAACCACCTAGGAGGGCTGTATTACTATTATCTTCTCATCTTTCCTATTAACTATTTCCTTAGTTTCTTATGACTATAACTTTGTTGTTTGTATCTTATGATTTATAATAATAATAGTAGTAGTAGTAGTAGTAAAGTTGGAAGGGACCTTGGAGGTCATCTAGTTCAACCCCCTGCTCAGGCAGGAAACCCTATACCATTTCGGACAAATGGCTGTCCAGTCTCTTCTTAAAAACCTCCAGTGTTGGAGCATTCACCGCTTCTGGAGGCAAGTTGTTCCACTGGTTAATTGTTCTAACTGTCAGGAAATTTCTCCTTAGTTCTAGGTTGCTTCTCTCCTTGCTTAGTTTTCACCCGTTGCTTCTTGTCCTGCCTTCAGGCGCCTTGGAAAATAGCTTGACTCTCTCTTCTTTGTGGCACCCCCTGAGATATTGGAACATTACTATCATGTCCCCCCTCGTCCTTCTCTTCATTAAACTAGACATACCCAGTTCCAGCAGCCGTTCTTTATATGCTTTAGCCTCCAGTCCCCTGATCATCTTTGTTGCTCTTCTCTGTACTCTTTCTAGAGTCTCAACATCTTTTTTACATCACGGTGACCAAAACTGGATGCAGTATTTCAAGTGTGGCCTTACCAAGGCATTGTATAGTGGTATTAACACTTCACGTGATCTTGATTCTATCTCTCTGTTAATGCAGCCCAGCACTGTGTTGGCCTTTTTGGCAGCTGCAGCAAAATGCTGGCTCATATTTAAGTGATTGTCCACTAGGACTCCGAGGTCCCTCTCACAGTTACTACTATTGAGCAAGGTACCCCCTATACTATACCTGTGCATTTAGTTTTTCTTGCCTATATGTATGTTGATTGCTTTTATTAGTATCCCATTACAATTTATGTTGATTGTTTATGTAGTATCCTATGATTATCACTGAATATTGTATCATGATTATGATTGTATTTTATGATTATGATCATAATTTAACACTTGTTGCTTGTATGTACACTGAGAGCTGATGCACCGGAGATAAATTTCTTGTGTGTCCAATCACACTTTGCCAATAAAGAATTCCATTCCATTCCATTCCATTTCATTCTTCTAAGATCCCAAATCCCGCTGATTTTGGTTTGAAGGTGAGCCAGTTTCCCCACATTGGCTTGATCTGCTGCACAATGAAAGTGCCTAGAAAAATGTAATAAATCACATTATAGCCATCAATTATGGGCGAAGTCTTATTCTTTTCAACTCCAAAGTGTTTTATGAAAATCAAAGGGATTCTTATTTTTCATATGCTTGAACATACTTCCATCTTTTGTATCATTTCTACTAAATTGAATTCTTGAAAATATACTGAATGGTATAAAAACCATCCTGGAAATGTTTTTTAAGCACTATATACAAATATTCCGTTAAAGTACACAGATAAATGCATAAATGCCATTATTATATTAGTTTGGGTCTTTTTCCATGATGTAACTTGATTATAAAACCATTCATAGTAACCCTTTAGAATCTGCATTAAACAATCAGAAAAGATATTTTATTGATAACTAAGTAAAACAGAAGATTTTAGTTTAAAAAGTAAGGTTTGCCTTTTTAATATTTTACCTGTGCAAATTTTCTAATTAGTGCAAATGATCCATGAAAATATTCTGCAGAGATGCCTTATTAAAGCTATTTTCTGACTGGTAGAGGAAAATGGTCACAGGATATAAATATAAATCATATACAAATGAGACCTTTTGGTTACATAAATCCTAGACAGTTAAGCAATCATATCTTCTGCAAGACACTGGCATATCTAAAAAAACAAAAAAGTTAATTTGCATAGTTTTAAACTATTTATTTATCTTTTTTACAATAAACCTCCAAGAATTGCCTTATCAATGAGATGGACAGCCTATAAATTTAATAAATAAATGTTATAAGCACCTAATGCAGGAATCTTAATTGTTGTAGGTATCCCCCATAGAAAATGCCATATGGAACTCCATAAAGCATATTGAATGTTAGGCAAAGTTTGATATCAGATTCTCCTGACAACTAAAGAGAGCAAATATTGGCTCTACCTACGCTAGGGACATCTCCTCACTCATTTGACACTTCTTCACACAGTGGCCATTTGTTCCTCCAAATTGTTAGGTGTGCTTCCTGGTCAACCAAAGGAGACCATCCTTTGACCAAATCAAGATCATTACTCTTTGATTCAAAGCTTATTTCTTCTTCCAGTAATCCATTCACTGCTACCTCATTGCTATATACCCCGATTATTTCTGTTTAAAAGAAGTTGTCGCTTGGCACCACCAGTCTTCAGGGCTCATAGTTTCCCACTTTATCACTTCCTGAGTCTCTAGAAAGGAAGTCCTACAGTGAGGACCACATGCTATTCCCGGGCACCAAATGCAGATGACATGCATTTTGTCTACTGTTCACTATTGGAATGAGAGCAAATTCCTGATTGCCCCCTAAGCGGCACATAATTTGCATTGCAAAACATTGAACTGGACTAAATAGCTTTTGGCGACCCCAACTATATGGAGAGCCAGTTTGATCTAGTGGTTAAGGCATCAGGCTAGAAAGCAAGAGACATGAAAGCTGTCTGGATGACCTTGGACCAGTCCCTCTCTCTCTCAGCCCAACTGACCTCACAGGGCAAAGTAGGAGGATGAAGGCTTGTTGGATATATTTGCTGCCTTGAGTTATTTTTGAAAATAATAGCAATAGCAATAGTGCTTAGGCTTATATACCGCTTCGCACTGTTTTACAGGCCTCTCAAAGCAGTTTACAGAGCCAACCTATTGCCCCCCAAACAATCTGGGTCCTCATTTTACCAACCTTGGAAAGATGGAAGGCTGAGTCAACCTTGAGCTGGTCAGGATCGAACTGCCGAAAGATGGGATATAACTAAATGAATAAAATAAATAAATAAACAAATAAGTAAATGTGATTTTATAGCGTAAAAGCTGTTACAGAGACTCTAGTAATGTGTCATTAGAAGTAACATGAGGTTTTACGAGCATATTCTTACCTTTGCTTGCAAAATGTAGCAGGTTGTGTCAAACAGTCCTTGTTCCTCAAACATAGGCATCTGTGGTTTACTTGTGGGGAGGAAGTGACTGCCCTCTCTTACCGAGTTATTGTATGAATTGTAGTCATATAGTGCATGTAATGTTCTGTATACATTCTCTGGTGTAATATAAATGCTACAATGGTTTTAATCTAAATGATCAAGCAGAAATATAGAAAGCTTGCAGTGAACTTGCCTAGCCGGATTTGCTGAAATTAAAAATTAACATCTCCGCTTACCGCTACATCAGTGAAAGCAATACATGTGCTCTTAATGAACCGCAATTTATTTGCACCTCAAACAAACAGGGTCTCCATGATCCGAAAGAAGCAAAATTGCCCTCTTCCTGGTAAAATTTATTGTCATTTAAACATGCCAAAAGGCCATTCTGCCGGTCATTACAATAATCTATCATTTCTGCAACTGCTGGTATCCTGCTCTGTGGTCAAATTCAATCTGAGAAGGGTCAACAGAATTTTTTCCCCACCAAACGCTTCGCCTCTTGACTGCCATCAATTTACTTTTGTCAACAAAACGGATATTAACACCGCATGAAATAAGAGATTTCCCCCCTCCCTCTGGCAAATGGCAGCAGCGCTTATGATGAACAGCACCTTTCTCGCTGGGGTGCACGTGCGTCGCTTGTGTCATGTCGGGTGCAATAGGGCCACAAGTGTGTCAGAAGCAGAAGTTATGAATTAGGCCTTGGGTACCGGCTCCCCCATACTCAGGCAAATGAAGATCATACATAATGGCAGCAACTGCTATTAATAACCTTCTGCTCATATTTAGCACGTGTCACACTCGTATGCGGATGCCAATATTTGGGGCAGCTTAAAGTCACTCTTAAATGTTCCTCTTAAAGTTGGGGTTTCCTTCTCCTCCCCTTAGTATCATTTCAGCCATGGGCACAATCTGAAACATGGCGCTCATCATTTGGTCGCTAGTCCTCATTTGGTCAAGAGGTGGGATCTGCTCAGCTCTGGTTGGCCACTTTAGGCACCAAGCTCAAGAAACACCAAGTTCAACCTGAGCTTCCTGCTTTCTCTTTTATTTAGGTTGTTGTAGACTTTTGGCTCCTTGCTTTTGGTCACTGGACCCTGAGTTGCAGGAAAATAGCAATAGCACTTAAAGTTATCTACTGCTCCATGGTGCTTTACAGTACTCTCCGAGCACTTTATAGTATCCAGCATATTGCGCCCAACCATCTGGGTCCTCATTTTACCAACCTTGGAAGTATGGAAGGCTGAGTCAACCTTGAGCCCCCTCAGGATCGAACTCCAGGCTGTGGGCAGTGTTAGCCTACAATACAGCATTCTAACCACTATTAGAATGCTGAAGAGGCACGAGGCATCTTCAGAAGCGTTGCTCCTGTAAAAGTGCCTGGCAGTTTCCATAGCACTTCTTGGGACTTAAGCAGAGTCTTAAGAATACAGATTTTTTGGAGAATGCTAGTTCTCTGCTACCGAGAAAATCTAACCTAGAAGTGATAGCTTCATTTTGCCAGCTATGTGTAGTTTTGTCACCATTGGATGCCTAAAGGTTTTCTGCTCTTTCTGTTGACCACTCTATATTTGTGTAGTGTTGCACAAACATCATGCTTATTTAGGCCCCCCCTGGGTGGGGTTGGAGAAGCCATTTTGTCTACTGCTACATAAAGTGAAAATTCCATTGCTGCAATTGTGTGAATCAAAGGTGTACTCTAGTGCAGTGGTTCTCAACCTTTTTAATGCCGCGACCCCCAACCGGTCGTAAGTCGAGGACTACCCAACCGGTCGTAAGTCAATGACTTTCCCTGCCAGGGAGCGTCGCGCATGCATGGTGCTTCCCCCTGCACCAGCCGAGGCATAGCTGGCAAGCGGCAGAGACGGTGCAGGCCGACCACTGGCTGGGCCACCAACTGGCCCAGCCCAAGGGAGGTAAGGCACCCACTGGGCCCCACGCGTGCCAGTAACCCTCCCTGCACCCGCTGGCCTCCCACCTCCCACCCCTGGCCCTCTTTTACTTACATTTTTAGTAGTTGCTCAGCAGGGAAGGGTGGAAGCTTCCAGACAGCTCGCCTTCACTGCAGACAACTTGCAGCACCGTTTGCAGAATGGGACTTTTGGCGGGCTCAGCAGGGCAGAGACAGCCTGGAAAATTCCTACTGGCTTTTGAAAGCCAATAGAATTAGACTCTATTCAAGAGTCTAATTCTAGACTCTATTCTAGACTCGATTCTAGACTCTATTCAAGAGTTTAATTCAAAACTCTAGACTCTTCAAAAGTCTAATTCTAGACTCTATTCAAGACTCTATTCAAGAGTCTCTATTCAAGCATTGCTGGCTGTGGAATTCTGGGAGTTGAAGTCCACATGCCTTAAAATGGTCAAGATTGAGAAACACTGGTCTAAACTCTCACCATCCTGTTGTGCTTGGTCAGAGAGAAAAAAAAAACAGGAAAAACCTCCAATCTCTTTCTCTCACTTGGCCCACACTACACAATTACCAGCAGCCCCATTATTGTAATAAAAGAGCCATCAGAAATTAGAGCAGCAAATATGTAACCTCTCTCTCTCTCTCTCTCTCCCCCCCCCCTCCCCCAATTGCTGTTGCAAGGCATGGTAATACTAGCAGAAAGTTTACCTATTATAACAATATTGATATCAATGGTATCAATACTGATATTGATATCAATATCGATATTGACACCTACACCTATAGCTAATGTCTGTCTCTATCTGTGCCATGATAATGCCGTGGTTAGATTGCAGTACGACAAGCTACTTTTGCTGATTGCCGGCTGCTAGCAGTTCGGCAGTTCGAGTCTCACTGGCTCAAGGTTGACTCAGCTTTCCATCCTTCTGAGGTCAGTAAAATGAGGACCCAGATTGTTGGGGGCAATATGCTGACTATAAACTGCTTACAACCACTGTGAAGCAGTATATAAGTCTAAGTGCTGCTGTATCTCTATCTCTATCTGTCTGTCTCTCTCCCAACTACTGTTATAAGGCATGGTAGTATAGCAGAAAGTCTATCTATTGTTTGTTTGCCTGCCTGCCTGCCTGCCTGCCTGCCTGCCTATCTATCTATCTATCTATCTATCTATCTATCTATCTATCTATCTATCTATCTATCTATCTATCTATCTATCTATCTATCTACCTACCTACCTACCTACCTACCTACCTACCTATCATCACACAGGAATAAATTATTTCTCAAGCACTGGTTAGCTTGGCCATAGAGAGTCCTACAGTCACCTTAAAAAAAGCACAAAATATTGGCATTCATTTCTGCTGCTGCCTGCCTGCCTGCCTGCCTGCCTGCCTGCCTGCCTGCCTGTCTGTCTGTCTATCTATCTATCTATCTATCTATCTATCTATCTATCTATCTATCTATCTATCTATCTATCTATCTATCTATCTATCCTATCCTATCCTACCTACCTACCTACCTACCTACCTACCTACCTACCTATACTATCTATCTATCTATCATCACACAGGAATAAATTATTTCTCAAGCACTGGTTAGCTTGGCCATAGAGAGTCCTACAGTCACCTTAAAAAAAGCACAAAATATTGGCATTCATTTCTGCTGCTGCCTGCCTGCCTGCCTGCCTGTCTGTCTGTCTGTCTGTCTGTCTGTCTGTCTGTCTGTCTGTCTGTCTGTCTGTCTATCTATCTATCTATCTATCTATCTATCTATCTATCTATCTATCTATCTATCTATCTATCTACCTACCTACCTACCTACCTACCTACCTACCTACCTACCTACCTACCTATCTATCTATCTACCTATCATCACACAGGAATAAATTATTTCTCAAGCACTGGTTAGCTTGGCCATAGAGAGTCCTACAGTCACCTTAAAAAAAGCACAAAATATTGGCATTCATTTCTGCTGCTGCCTTTGTTCCCCCTTAACAGCCCAGTTTGCTTGTTTTCTTCTTTCTGACCTTTCTTGTGTTCCTGGATGTGATCTGTAACTGATCTTGTACAGGTGGCAATGATGCATGCCAAGTTGTGGAGAAACTGCAGAACAATAGGGCAGCAGGGAAGGGAGAAGAGGAGAAGCAATCAAACAATTTCTCACAATGTTCTTTGTTATATATTGAAACTTTTAGGGTTTCAAGATATTTACCATTCTAGGAAGAGATGAGAAAGGAATATTGAGGTCAAGTCCCTACCAGTATCATAAGCTTGGATAAAAAACAAACAAACTATAAATATTTATTGCTAGCGATCCTGTAGACATTAAGTAAAAAAAGTCAAATATTTTAAAGAGGAGGAATTAGGAGATAATAATGTAGCTTTCTTGCTTTCAGAACCTTTGAGTTATTTCTCTTTTAAAGATAATAAAATTATACTAGTCAGAGAACTAGTCTTGATTATCTTGAATTAACATGCAGTAAAGGAAGATACATTACAGACTGTCTTAAAAGAAGATTTAATGGAAGATCCAGCCAGCTTTCATATTAAAACAGGAAGAAAATGCTTTCTTATGTTTCACACAGCAAGATCTCAGCAGATCACTTTCAAGTGCATTTCTCTAGTCAGATCTTGGCTCACTCCTGCCACTGCTGTCGTTTTAGCCAGGTGCATGTGGGGGTACAAATTATTTTCTTTGCAAATGGCAACATTGGTAATAAAATACCTTGCTATGGCAGATATGGCAGCACTGATCATCAAATGTATGTTGAACATTCTATAAATATCTTGTGAACATCTGACATCTCTCTTTCGTGGAGTGTCACTCTATAGTGGGCAAGAGACACGTGCATTCCTATAAGCTCTCCTGATGGGATTGTACCCTCCAATAAAGGAGAATATTTGTAGCTCAGGGCTTGGTTGTTTTCTTGCAGACGATTCATTACTCAAACTAGGTAACATCATCAGTGCTAGTAAGGAGTAGGGTTTACTCTTAGTTTATATTCTGGTGGCTTGCCCTGTCATTGTTGGTGGGAATGGTCTTGGAGATTCCTTTGAAAAAATACAGAGAAGAGAAACGAGGATGATTAAAGGCCTGGAGACTGAAACATATGAAGAACGGTTACAGGAACTGAATATTGCTAGTCTAGAGAAAATAAGGACTAGGGGTGACATGACAGCAGTATTCCAGTATTTGAGGGGCTGCCACAAAGAAGAGAGGGCCAACCTATTTTCCAAAGCACCAGAAGCCAAGACAAGAAACAATGGATGGAAACTAATCAAGGAGAGAAGCAACCTGGAATTAAGGAGAAACTTCCTAACAGTGAGAACAATTAATCAGTGGAACAGCTTTGCCTAAAGACGTTGTGGGTGCTTCATCACTGGATGTTTTTAAGAAGAGACTGGACAGTCACTTGTCTCAAATTGTATGGGGTCTTCTGCTTGAGCAGGGGGTTGGACTACAAGACCTCCATGGCCCCTTCCAGCTCTATTCTGATTGGTTTGTTTACTGTTGGCTTGTTTGGCAGTTCCTTGATTGGGGCATTGTTTACTTCTTGATTGTTGGTCTGATATTAAACTTGGAGTTAATCTATGCTCATCTGGGTCCTGATTGCTGGTAGGGAGGTATTTTGATCTGTTCCATTTTTGGCTTGTTGTTTCTCTCTTTTGCATAGTATGTAGATATTTTTAAATCTATGTGTCTATTGAGTGTATGAATGTATGCTCAAAAGAATCACTCATGACAAGTAATAGAGGGGGGAATCAGACTAAATAGGATCCACTGGAGAAAGAAGTGGCAATCCATTCCATTATTTTGCCAATGAAGTGGACATTCAGAACCAGGAGAGCACCACAATGATATTGCAAGGTGAGCAACTCACCTTCCATCTCTCCAAATCAGAAGGTATCCAATCAGCTATAGGGGAAGAGCAGTAGGCAAGTATGAATAGCATGGTGTTTATGATGTGGCTGGATTCAAGCTTCTGATGGGCCCAAAGACAAAAGGAAAGCTTTGCTGCAAAAATTTGTATACTATTGGTATATAAAATGTCAGAACCCTGAACTAAGGCAAACTTTATGTTGTCAGAGCAGAAATGTCAACATTGAACATTTACATTCTGGGAATCAGTGAACTGGAATGAACTGGAATGGGTCACTTCCCAGCAGATTTTGCCATTGTAGACAAGAAAAACCACAGAAAAATGACTAGCCATCATTATAAATAAAATAGTGTCAAAATCAATCCCATAAACGATGGAATTGTTTCAATTCATAGCCAAGGCAAGCCAATCAATATTACAGTGATCCCGATCTAGTATCCAATTATGAATGCAGAAGTGGAAATTGAACAGGGTTACAACAGCTTCCAACATGTTAACACAACATCCCCTCCTCCCAAAAAATACTACTAATAAAAGACTGTAATGTTAAATTTGGAAGTAAAATTTCATCTAAAATTACAAGAACATTTGACCTTTGTGAATGAAATGAAGCAAGTCTATCAGAATTTTGCCAAGAAAAATCAATGTTTATAGCATATTCCTTCTTCCAATGATCTAAAAGATGATTCTATGCATGGATATCAGACGAGCAACATCAAAAACAAACTAACAATGTTCTCTTCTAGCAGCGAGAGAAACCTTTTATTCAGTCATCAAAAACCAAAACCTGGTGCTACCTGGTGGCTGCATTCATGATCTCCTTCTTGCAATATTACAGCCTAAACTAAATAATAATAACAATACCATTTTATACAAAGATGGACACATGAAAAGGCAACGGCAAAGATGTACTGCAGAAAGAAGATATAGAGGAAAAATGGTATATATATTGAATACATTTACAAAAAGGGAGCCCCAAACCTATGATACAAGGGAGAAAGAGAATCTGGAATTTTTAGGGAAGAGTGTTGAGAAGGTGGTAGGACAGCAGTTGCAGAGAACCTTAGAAAAAAGCAGATTATTTGGACCTATTTCAGCGAAGTTTAAGGGTGGGGTACAGTACAGAGAGAGCATTGTTCATGCTTACTGATGATCTTTGGCAGAGTTGGAAGAAGGGTGGTGTCCAATCTGTCCTTGATCTTTTGGTATTCTTTTGGATTGGCTAAGGCAGCGGCCCCCACATTTTGGGCACTAGGGATCCGTTCAGTGAAAAGAGTTTTTTTCTGTGGACTGGAGGGGGCGTGGTTTCATGTGCTGCCTCTATCCCATGGGTGGGGCTTTGCTTGTTTGTGTGGACCGGTTTCTGGCATGCTGTGGACCGGTGCTGGTCCATGGACCGGGGTTGGGGACCCCTAGGCCAAGGGGTCAGGGATGAGAGTCAATTTTTAGAGTGGTTATTCTTCCTCTCTAATTGGTTTCAGTCAGGACTGATGGAAGGAGAAAGGTGGCATCCCCAATTTTTCACTTATGCAACATATTATTATTATTATTATTATTACTACTACTACTACTACTACTACTACTACTACTACTACTACTACTACTACTTCAGGGCTCTCCCCTTCTACATGACATCAGCATGAAGCTGGGTGAGGTCATCTGTTGGTTTGGGATTTGGCATCATCAATATACAGATGAAATTTAGCTGCATATTTCAACCCTGGACTATCTAACTGTTGCTGTTAATGTGCTGACCAGGTTCCTGCAGGCTGTTTGGATCTAGATAGGGAGGTACAGACTTTGGCTCAATCTTTACAGGATCAACTAGCTATGGTTATGTGGGCCCCCTGAATCTGAGGACTTTTCACCTTTGGTCTTGAATAGAGCTGGACAGCTCCAGCAAGATTGGTACATAATCTGGACTCACAGCTCCTGCTTGAGGAACAGATAGCAAGTGTGGTCAGGAGAGCATTCTTCTGGTGATCCAGTTATTATTTATTTATTTGATTTATTCTTCGGTAAGGTTCTCCACTTGGCCATCAGAGAAGGAGCCACCCCAGTCTCAGGGAGAACATCATTCCAGAGGGCAGGCATCACAACAGAAAAAGCACACTTCTGGTAACTCAGTAGATGCCACTGCTTAATTGAAAGAACCTGGATCAAACCAATTGGACTAACACTACACAAGATAGGCAGTCTGTCAAGTAACTAGACCAGTTACATCCTTTTCCTGGAGAAGGAGTCCTTTCAAACCGTTGTCTTGTTACCCCCTGATAATATTCCTGCAATCTCCTGTACATGGGATTTTCATTGAAGACCACTTGGAAACTTCTGCTGATGGGATGGATTGTGTCTATGAAGGGAGAAGGGGTGGGATGGATCATAGTGAAGAGACAGTTTCCCGGGAAGGACATAGCACATTCCAAGGAATGGGTGAGACAAGAGACAACACAATGTAGAGCTAGATTAGCGGTAAGGGAAGAGATTTAGGATAGCTGCTCCCTAAAATCTCTCAGGTATATCTGTTAGGGTGAGAGTAGTATTACTTTAGTCTGGCAAGATTCTGTCTGTTGGGAATGAGCAAATAAAGAATTGAACTTTGACTGGATTATTCTAGATCAGAAGTCCCTAATCTTTTGGGCACCAAGGACCGGTTACATGGAGAGAGGTTTTTCCGAGGGGGCGTGGTTTTCTGTACTGCCTGCATCCTGAGGTTGGGACTTTGCTTGTTTGTGCGGACTGGTTGCTGGCATGCCGCGGCCCGGTACTGGTTCACAGACTGGGGGTTGGGGACCCCTGTTCTATATGGTTCTTGAGTAGAGCTTGATAGTGCTCCAGAATGGGGCAAGGCAGGCATGGCAGGTATATCATATCACGCCCATGTGTGGTCCTTGTTTCATGAGCTGCACTGGTTGCTAGTTGACTTCGAGAGGCCCACAAGATGCTGGCTATCATCTGCATCAGGGATTTCCAACTTTGGCAACTTTAAGACTTGTGTACATCAACTCTCAGAATTCTCCAGCCAGCATGCTGGGGAATTCTGGGAATTTAAGTCCATGGGTCTTAAAGTTGCCAAGGTTGGACATCCCTGATATAGAATATAAAAGTATAACGGGCCATAGGGCCTGGTTATTTAACAAAGCTGCCTAATTTCAGTCTACCCAGTGTGGAATGAACAGAACGAATGTATGCCAGGTCCTCTCAACCAAACAAGGTCATCTCTCAGGACCTAAGCAGCATATCTTTTGTAAAGCAGCACTTGCCCTCTGGAACAGCATCCCTCTGGAGATTGGAATGGCTTCCACCCTAGAGCTATTCTGGAAGTTATTAAAAATATGGCTCCACTCCCAGGCTTGGGGCTAGAGTGGATGCCAAATCTTAGTTAGCTTTTGCTGGTTTGGGGAATGTTTGGTTATTTCACTTTTCTGGGCAATTCTTTTTTTTTAAAAAAATGTTTGGTTTTCTTTCCTTTGGATGTACTGTAAGGGTCTTTGAGGAGTCAGTTACTGAACTTGCCCTAGTGAACCTTTGTAGCTGAAGGTGGACGCAAATCTTGGGACTCTCAGCTCCTAAATTTATACCATACACTCTCCCGTATGGTTATGAACACTATATTGGTGTGTGAACCTAGTTTGTTGAATGTTTGTTGGACTGAAGATGCCTAGAACATCTTTTAAGACAACATCATTATTGATATACAGGTAGTCCTTGACTTACAACCATTCATTCAGTAACCGTTTGAAGTTATAGCACAGTGGTGGCGAACCTATGGCATGCGTGCCACAGGTGGTGCTCAGAGCCCTCTCTGTGGGTATGTGCGCCGTCGCCCCCTCCTCACCAGCAGCCCCCCTGGAGGAGAGTTGCTCCTGAGTGCGGGCCACATGGAGCAGTGCAGCCAATGACATGGCAGCTGGGCAACGGGGGCAAGACTCCGCCCTTGCGCCCCATCACGTGCAGTTGATGCTGCGGGGTATGGGCAGAGGGCGTGGCTGCCATGGCGCTGCTGGGCTGCCTGGGTGATATGTGGCGGGCCGTGGAGGCAGTGAATGGCCCTGCGGGTAGGCTGGGCGGGGGTGGAGTGGGCAGGACGGGGGCAGAGTGGGGGGCGGGACAGGGCGGGGCCGGGTTTTGGGCACTAGGTCTTTAAAAGGTTCGCCATCACTGTTATAGCATAACTGAAAAAAGTGACCTATGACCATTTTTTACACTTATGACCATTGTAGCATCCCCATGATCATGTGATCAAAATTCAGATACTGGGCAACTGACTCATATTTATGTTTTTACAGTGTCCCATGGTCTCGTGATCCCCTTTTGCGGCCTTCTGATAAGCAAAGTCATTGGGGAAGCCACCTTCACTTAATAACCATGTTACTAGTTTAACAACTGCAGTGATTCACTTAGCAACCGTGGCAAGAAAGGTTGTAAAACAAGGCAGAACTCACTTAACTGTCTTGCTTAACAATGGAAATTTTGGGCTCAATTGTGGTCGTAAGTCGAGGATTACTCGCATTCCCTCTTTCCATGCCCTGCTCTTTTTAATATATTTCATTTTTACATTTTTTAGAATAATTGTATTTTTATTGTTTTTATTTGATGGTGGTATGCCACCCAGAAACTTCTTTTGATATAGACAACAATAGAAATTTGATAAACAAATTAAAACATAAATAAAACAACACAAAAAAATTGGCAACAGAAAGACAGAGGAAAAACAGAAGCTTCATCGAATCTAATGCTACCTTCAATGTGCTTGCTTTAGTCCTTCTTAACATTTTCCAATTGTACATTTTAAGTCAACCAAATACTGTACTCTCTCTTCCATAATGATCTTGTAGAAGAAGTGGTCAAATTCAAGAAAAACGAATCCACAGAATTATTATTTATCACTCGCTACTGTAGTTTTAACTTTATTACTTCCTCACTGATATTTCCTCTAACTTAAAAAAAATTATAGCAATTCATTTTGAGAACTTGAAAGCTCTCAAAAGTGAGAAAGCGAAGTGTTAAAGATATATTACTAAATGAAATGCAGCGAAAACGAGGTGCAGATAAATCCCTTGTAAGTATTTGTTATGGCTTGAAATGATGGTATGAATTCTACTGAGGATGAAAGACAAAAATGTCTTAGAAGAGGGAAAGATAACCTCATTGAATGAGGCACAACTAGGTAATGGAGATCAGCCAGAGAAAAAGAGAGAAAGAGAAGCTTTCTTGAAGGCTTAAAGACCTCATTGATCAGGACAAAAATGTTGTCCCGCTCCAAAAAGCAGATCAATTCTTTAATCACTTTCCATTTAGAGTTATGCTAGCTTTTAAACAAACTCATCTGGGTTTCAGTCTTTTGTGGGCACAATCCAAGGTGCGAGCTTTGGCCTGTAAAGTCAAGACATTTGAAGGAACACATCCTTCCATATGAACCTCTGTCTAGTTTATAATTGTTGGAAAACGTATGTATTTCCCTCACATAATTTGGTGGGTACTTCAGAGAGAGCCTTTGTGGAAGTAGGACTGTTTATTGATCTTCAGCCAGAGACTAGCTTCCTGATTACAGTTTTTAAACTAAGCAGTTAAGATTATTTTGTTCTATTGGATTTTGAATCATACTCAGTCTTTCAATTATAGATATAACACTAGGTTTGATTTGATTTTGGAAATAACTTAAAATACTATTTGTTTTTTTTTTAAAAAATATTTCTGAACTGAAATAAAGGGCTAGCTTTAAAGACAGGCAACCAGAATTTAAAAGGGTTATTATGGCTCAGTTATTCATTCAAAATCTGCCAAAAATAATACGAAAAAAGTATTAATGCAAAACCAACATGATTATTGATATGGCAACCTCATCCATCTTTTTTTTTTTTTTTTTAAAGAGAGTTCCTTAGAAATTAAGACCCAGGTGTCCATTAAACAAGCACGGTTGGGAAACTATACAAAAAGAATCAAACACCCTGAGATTAGTTAAGACATTCACCTAACATTTGTTTTATTTTCTAGAAAATAGAATACAGGTAATCTTTGACTCACAACCACAACTAAGCCAGCAACATTTTTGTTGCTGAGTAAGATAGTGGTTAAGTGAGTTTGGCCCCATTTTATGACCTTTCTTGCCACTGTAAAGGGACTTACTGCAGTTGTTAAGTTAATAACACGGTCACGAAAGGGGATCATGATCTGAGACACTGCCATCATCAGAAATATGAGCCAGTTGCTAAGTGGCTGAATTTTGATCATGTGGCCATAGGAATACTAGTCATAAAATGGTCGTAAATATGAAAAATAATCACAAGTCTCTTTTTTCAGTGCTGTTGTAACTTTGAACGATCCCTAAACGAATGGTTGTAACTCGAGATCTACATATATTTAAATTAAAAGGGAGTGCATTTCTGGTACCCCATTTATGGAATTATTCATCAACAACCTGGATACTTGAGTCACACCTAATTCCTTCAAGATCCACATAGCATAATTCTGTTTTACAAACCTCTGCCCTTGTAATTGTCTTATTCCATTCAAACTGGAGATATAAAATTAGGATACCATTTGATCTAGGTCTGAAGAGTGCCATTGTTTCGTTGGAGGCAAGACCAAATTCAAGATCTATTTAATGGATCACAAAATTTCTGGTGCAGTCATCTAAATCAGAGGTCCCCAACCTTTTGGGCACCAGGGATCAGTTCCATGGAGAGAGGTTTTTCCACAGACTGGAGGGTGCGTGGTTTTGTGTATTGCCTGCATCTCATGGATGGGGCTTTGCTTGTTTGTGTAGACCGGTTGTTGGCATGCTGCAGCCGATACCGGTCCACGGACCAGAGGTTGGGGACCCCTGATCTAAATCAGGTAAACATTGTTGCAAGCAATGAGCAAAAGACACTTGGAATTACAGATGAACGTTCTGATGATGTGTGTTGGACATTTCTGAAGAGCTCGACCATCTGCAGAACAACATGCGGCAACTGTTGAGCTGAGCACAGCAATGTTGTTTGATCAGAAGTGGAGGGTGAAGGATATCACATTCTAGCTAGTTAATGAATAATGCTTTGCACTGAGATGGCAAAATAGACTTATGCAAACACTGCCGTTAAAAAGTAAATTGAGCACAGGGCAACTTTATTAGAGATGCTCAGACTGCTCTCAGTTCCATTCAGAATGAACTCAACTAAAGTGGAGTTCTATTTAAAAAAAGAAACTTAACTTTTGTGTGTTTTTTAAAAAAAACACAAAGTAGCACAGGGAAGCCCTAGTATAGCTATTGTACATAACTCAGCTACTCTCTCTTTGAACCCTTCTCTCATTCTTAATCCGTATCCTTTTCTCTCTCTTTTTTTCCAATGCCTTCCCACACTGGGAAAAATCTCTTCATTCTAGTCAGATTTTTCCTATCCTACCCTGCAGTCAGACTTTAAAAATGTCTCTTTTGGTGCTTACTGGGGTTTTAATGCAAACTTAACTAATACACGCCCAGGTTCCTTAACCACTACATGAAACTGGACCTTATATTTAGCTGTATATTTCCTAAAAATGGTAAGTGGTAAATGAGACACTTTCATGTACACAGACCCTCTCAGAAATTCAGAAATGATTGTAATTTTTTTAAATCACTGTACAGTTTTTTTTCACTGCTGAGTAGAGGCTAGTTTAGCAATTTCCTGGTTTAATGGGTCCATAAATAACGGCTTTCAAGTATTAAAAACAAACAAAGAATAATAGTTCCAAACTACTGAAAATAATGAGCCGAACCAAAATGTGTTTTTAGTTAGATGCAACTGTTTTGAAGAGAAGGTTCTGAAAAAAAAAACACTCTTTGGTGAATATTTCCCCATCAAAGGGGAAATGTTGGAACAGGTTCTTTTAAAAAAACAATTTCAAAACTGTTTATTTAATAACTCGGTAATCTTCCCAAGGAATGTGAGCAGCAGAGCTGTAAGAAAGAACAGTGCTGAATGGAGTCAATTCTTCACAGGGAAGAAAGTTTCCAGAACGGGGCCCAATTGAGTCAAATTTTAGATACAGGAAGATGGCATTTGTGGGTCACCTCACATATGTGGGCAGCCGTAATGGCTGTAGGGGAAATCATGGTTTTCATTGCTGTTTCTTTTCTTTAACAATCAACAGATTGCTAATATCATTTTGCTAATGGAGTGTGTGTTTCAGACAGGGTGGGATTTTGATAAGGACAAAAATCACTGAATCAAAGTATGAAAGAATACTTTGTCTAGTTTTTATAAAAACTACACTACTGAAATTGTCCAGAGAAAAGTACTGTAATGTTTTCAAGGGACTGAAATATTTTCCAACATGCCTAATGCTCAAAATGTCCACCATTTTTCACGCCTGTTTTGCTGCCACTGATTCTTCTGTTTGATCTTCTTTTAGATCTTGCCCTGCATTTTCTTCCTTAACTTAGTCACAGAGGGAGTTCCAGCTCATTAGAAATCACACAGAGAGCAGGGTGATCTCATAAAGATGCAGAGCCAGTTGGGATACTTACAGGGTGCCGTGAAATTAGATGAAGCAACTTCCTAGAATATTATGGAAGCTGAAGCTGAAATCTAGAGCAGAGGTCCTCAACCTTTTTGGCATCAGGGACCAGTTTTGTAGAACAGGGGTCCCCAATCTATGGTCCGTGGCCCAGGTCCAGGCTGTGGGCTCTTGGCCAGTGGGCCGCAGAAACGGCTGGCCGGTGCATGCATAGGCATGCATTCCCCCCCCCACTTGCACTAGTGCATGCACGCAGGCACGAACGGGGATGCTAACATGAAGTGGGTGTCCACAGCCAGTTTGTGCATGTGCAGCTAACCTGGTTGGTTTGCGTGGCCCATTCGCTAGCCACCTTGGGGAGTGCACGACCGTTTGCACATGCACACCGCGCTAGCGCATGTTGCATGTGTGAACGGGGCTGCTAGTGCTGTTCCAGTGTGTGTGGTCCTGTGTGCACACACCGATTTTAAACTTGCTCTCCTTTCCTCCGGTCCTCAAGCCTGGAAAGGTTGGGGACCTCTGTGGAACACAATTTTTCCACGGACTGGGGAGGAGGATGGTTTCGCATGGTACCTAGATCCATGCATGTGCAGATGAAGCTTGGCTTGCAGCCCGGTTCCTAACAAGTCGTGGACCGATACCAATCCACAGCCCAGAGGTTGGGGTCCCCAGATTCTAGAGGACACCAAATGGGGCAAGGCTGATGCTACTGCTTCATTCAGCTTTTTGGAACCATTGATTGATTGATAGATCCTATTCCAAAGAGCAGCATCTATTAACACCAACCAGTCCCCTGCAACTGCAGCAGTAAAGACTCAAACTTTTCCATTGGTCTGCTGAGATATATATTTTATGTGGGGTCCTTGGTGCTCTCTGAGCTTGGTGCTTTTCTTGTAGACATTTCATTACCAAACTAGATAATACCATCAGTGCAAGAAGGGAGTAGGGTTTGCTTTTATTTTTACATACTAATGGCTTGCCCTGTCAGTGTTGGTGGGAGCATTCTTGGTGATTCCTTGATTACTTGCTGATATTGTCAGGGAGGGAAACACCTAAAGACCAATAAAGCCTGCACATCTCCATGGCGTGTAAAGTGCGCTCAGCACCTTTGGTGACTGGCAAGCACCCAGCACCATTTAGAACTGTTGGTCAGATCACAGTTATACTTACCTCTGTTTTGCATGGTAGTATTTTGTGGTAGCAAAATGATCAACTTGAGTAGGTGGCAATCCAAGGATCTTGTAGCTAGTTTCTTCCAAAGTCTCTTACAAGGAATAGAGTTAAAGACCATTTTAAATAAACAAAGGCAAATTGCATTGTTAGGAGAGGTAGATTTTTTTTTTAAAGCTGACCAGTATAGTACAGAATTGCACATTGATCCATGGTGGATTATTCATCTGAAAGCTACCAGGGGCCAAGAAATTCTCCAATGTAAAATTTTATGGTGGAGAAATCTGGCATAAAGTTTATTGATATTTGGCAAAAGACTGATTGGATAATATTTAGCAAAATATTTTACAATATCACCTTTAAGTTTTTTCTTTCTTTCTTTCTTTCTTTCTTTCTTTCTTTCTTTCTTTCTTTCTTTCTTTCTTTCTTTCTTTCTTTCTTTCTTTCTTTCTTCCCTATTTAGAAAATAATAGGTAGTTGTTAAAACTAGCAATGGGACTAACATGGGATATATTTGCCTGGGATGTTACAATTTTTCAAATGGGAGATTATTTGGGGGGGGGGGATTTCAGATTGTGAAATTGGGAGCCAATTGGAAAGGGGTCAGAAAATAGGGAGGCAAGATATTCATCACCAAATGGAGCACAGGATAAATGTGGTCCAGAACTCTAGAGAAATTAAGTTACTACTTAATGGGTTTAATTGAGGATCAAGATAGAAGATGCCAAAATAGATGGTCACCTTTATTAGTTACTGCTTGTTGAAACCTTGGTGATTGATTGACTGATTGATTATGTGCTATTAAGTTGTTGTAAACTCTTAGTGGTCACATTCATAGACTTTCTCCATGTTGACTAATTCCTAATCTAATCACTGCTCTAAGCAGGTCCATCCACCTTGCTGCTGTTCATCTTCTTTGTGTCTTTCCTTCTATCTTTTCCATCATTATGGAATTTTCAAGAGAGCTTTGCATAAAGAGTTCAAAATATGATAATTTTAACCTGGTTATTTATGCCTCAAATGAAAACTCTGGATTGGTTTGTTTTCTAACTCATCTGTTTTTCTTAGTTATCCACAAGTTACCCACAAGTCTTAAAGTTTCCAAAGATGGACACCCCTGATTTAAATAAAAGAAAGCATAAATGTTAAAATCTCATAAAAACAGTATACCATATGTAAAAAAAAAAATGGGCATAGCCTTGACTATAGATGGTGGCCACCATCTTTACTTATTTGACCATATCCTACAGACATCTTTCCTTCATGTGTGGGCAAAGGGCATCTCCTAAATAGGGCAGTGTGTTTCATGCTTGAGGAATTACATATGAGTGTTTCATAGTACTACAAATTCAAAAATCTAACTCTTCACTGTTTCGGCTGAAAGGATACAAGTGGTTAAAAGAGGATTGGGGATATTGTCACTATTTTCCCAGTCCTAATTTATACAGGCTTCAGCTTTCCACTCTGCATCCAGTGATGTGGTACAGAGAGGGGAAGCAGAGTGTAAAAACATTACCCTTGGCAAATTATTCTATCAGTCTTCGGGCTTTGCAACAGATTCCACTCAAGAATCCATCAAAAAGGAAGGCCAGCATACAGGCAGCAGCAGCACAATATCAAATAAAGCTTCTTATGTTGGGATTTGAATTTAGCTCCTCAGTGTTCCCATTTGCTGGACACCCTGCGTGCTGATTTTACAGGGGCAAATTTAAAATAAAGACATTGGTCTTGCATTCTAATAAACTTCTTCCAAAAAGACTCTGCAAATGTTCTATTGGTAGTTCTCAAGTTTTGATAGTAATGGAGCCTGCACATTATTTTATTTTATTATTTTATTTTATTATTGTTTTTATTTTATTATTTTATTGTTTTTTATTTTTTCTTATTTATTTTCTTATTTTGTTTATTGTATTGTATTTTATTATTTTATTTTATTTTTTGTTTTATTTATTTTATTGTTTTATTTATTGTATTGTATTTTATTATTTAATTTAATTTATTTTATTTAATTTATTTTATTATTTATTATTTATTAAATTTATTGGCCTCCCATCTTACTACAGGATAACTCTGGGCAGCTTACAGTATTAAAAAGATAAAACCTATACAAACAAAATGCTACAAAAATACACTGCAGTTATAGTCGTAAGTTGTTAACAGTCATAAAACAACTGACCTGATTTTATCACCTTTTTTGAGGTGGCTGTGAGGTGAACGCTCGTAGAAGAAACACAGCAGTTGTTAAGCACACACAGTGGCCATTAAGCAGAAACGTAAAATGTGGCCAGATGATTGTGGGACACTGTTGGTTGTCAAGTGCCTGAAGTCTGCTTGTGTAACTATGGGGATGTGTGTGTGTGAGAGACTGTCAGAACTTCAGATCCAGGTTGTAAGTCCCCTTTTCTGGCTGCATCATAAGCTGAGGCCTATCTGTATTTGCGAGTCTCCTTGCACAGCTTCTCCTACTGAACAAACCAAGCCTTCTTCTTGATGGCCACCCTGTTTATCACTCAGAGACCCAATAAAAATAGCAAATGCCAGGAGTAAAGCTAATTCACTGTGCTATTTAGTATTTGAAATACATAAATATGTCAAGCAAAAGACCTCTAATAGACCTTTTATCCTGGTAATAGTGTACATATAATTTTCCTCTCATTAGTACAAAAACTGCCTAGGGAAACATCAGCCCATCCTTCATCCATTTAATCTGCATTAGTTTACTTTTTTTTTTTTGGCCTTGTGTTTAATCTGCTTCCCTTGAAGGTATTTTGAATAAATCAATAGGAATACATGATTGTTTAATGATTTTTTTTAAGAAGAGCTCCCTTTGACCACAGCTGCATGATTTAGAGTGACTAATTCCACTTTTTACAATTGATCCTGCCTAACGGTTAGAGACCATCTGTTCCAGGTAGGTTAGGAAGGAAAGAAAGCTGGAGTGACTTGATTAATAATCTGTGAGATCTTAAAGGAACCAGTCCGGGTTTTTAAAGAAGTGCACGTATTGATTGTTTTTTTGGCTTTCTGCAGTGAGGATTCAGTTTTTCCAAGGTAGGGCTGTACAACCTCGCCCGCCCTGAGGGTCACAGCCAGAATCATTTTGGATGGAAATCTCAGACATTTTAACAAGTTGCCTGGTTTAGTTGCTGCAGTTTTCTTGGCAAGGTTTTTTTTTCCAGAAGTGGTTTGCCCTTGCGTGCTTTCTAGGACTGAGAGAAAGTGATTGGCCAGAGATGACCCAGCTGGTTTTGTGCCTAAGCGGGAGCAGAACTCAGGGCTTTTGTAGCCGGGTGTCCTAACCACTACACCAAACTGGTTGCTTCCATCTCTCTCTCTCTCTCTTTCCTTCCCTCCCTCCCTTTCCCTCCTTCCCTTCTCCTCCCTCTCTCTTCCTGCCCGTGCCCCTTCCTGCCCCCTCTTTTCCTCCCACTCCCTCTCCCTCCCTCTCTCTCCCTCTGATCTATCTATCATCCCTAGAAAGTGGAGAATGTGTATATATGTGTGTGAATATATATACACACAGACACCACACACACAAACATTCCTTTTGTACCTCTACTGTGACACATACAATAGCAATGTTGTCTTGGCACTGACCTAGGACAGGGGTCTTCAAATTTGGCCCTTTTATGAATTGTGGACTTCAACTCCCAGAATTCCTCAGCCAGGCATGCTGACTGAGGAATTCTGGGAGTTGAAATCCACAAGTCATAAAAGGGTCAAGTCTGAAGACCCCTGTTCTAGGAGAAGAGTGGGGAAACTTTTCAAGTTGAAAACTTTATTTCCTCAAAGATTGAGGCTTTCACATTCCAAGCTCTCAGATCTGAGCAGCCAAATGGATATATTCTGCAAATAAGCCTAACTGACAAATTAAAACATTTTGTGGTAAATCACAGGGCAATAATAAAATCACAACAAAAGCATAAACTTTACAGCAGAAAGATTAAAATGTCTTATAAATACCAATTAAGTACTATTTTGGGAAATAACATACAACTGCCAGCTTTCTATTTTGGAACCAGAAAGGCTTAGATACTGGAGAGCTGATAACTACAGAATAAAATAAAATTTCTCTACATTTCTTAATAGCATTCATAGCAGCTTTGTTTCTTTCTGTACTGTAGCAGTCATAACCAGTGGAGGAATTATTCTCTTTATAAAATTGCTGGCATTTCAATGTAGTCATAAAACCAGAGCAACTGTAGCTTTTACAATCTCTTTGGTCATCTGACCATTATGTCCTCATAAAAATAACAGAAGAACAGAATAACAGAGTTGAAGGGACCTTGGAGGTCTTCTAGTCCAACCCCCTGCTCAAGCAGGAAATCCTATACCATTTCAGACAAATGGTTGTCCAATCTCTTCTTAAAAGCTTCCAGTGTTGGAGCGTCCATAACTTCCGGAAGCAAGTTGTTCCACTGACTAATTGTTCTAACTGTCAGGAAATTTCTCCTAATGTTCTATATAAGCACTGGTGGCCTGAATAGCAAAATAATGCAAGTCATATTTGTATTGGTTATATTGCTCTGAACTAATATGGGAATTAAAAAACTTATCCATTTTTCCGGGTGCCACTACATCATGTTTATAAAATCTGGAAATTGAGTCATAGCAACTGGACCTCTTTTCTTTTTGGTTTGAAATGGTTTGCTGCTTATTCACGTAGCTTCTGGAATGATCTTATTTTCCTGAATAAGCACCAAAATGTTTCAAACTGAAAAGAAGTCCGGTTGCCATGACTCAATTTCCAGACAGCTCTAACTGGATGACTGAGAATCTTCATCGACCTATCATGACATATATGTTCAATGTTGGCTTCTTGGTGTCCTTTTCAGTTTCCACACATGCCTCTCTCTTTATCCCCTGGCTGTCATTGCCACTTTTCTGGCATCCTCCTCTCTCTTGTTCTCCATACATATTGTGTCTTTCAGGGGCTGCCAGTGGCTCAAACCAATACCGTAGACAATTATATTGACGACTACCTGGAAGTCCAAGAAGATCAGAAAAGTCAGTTTCCCTGTCTAGATTCCAACAAAGTTTACATTTCATGCCTATGCCCATACCTGAACCTTAACTGAAAAGCACCCAGATAATCCATTTCCCCTGGATATTCCATAGTTAATTCCTCACTACACCTTCAATAAGTCCCAGTAAAAAAGGAAGGTTGGAGATTGGATGATAGTTTTTCAATAAAGTTGGTTCGTGTGTGTGTGTGTGTGTGTGTGTGTGTGTGTGTGTTAAGGGAGAGTGTACCACAATCTTTTTCAAGAATACAAGAATGCCCCTGTCAAAGTGAGGCGTTAACCACATCCGAAATCTTACCTTGCCCCTGTATCTTCTGCAAGTGTCCTATTCACTTTGTTGGACTACAAAAGCCAAAACGAATCTTCCAGCTCTAGAAGGTCACTAGTGCAGATTCCTCCAAAGTGGAATCAAGACTTTGCTGAATCTGAGCAAGTCCGTTAGCCAAGTCTACCTGAAATGGTTATAGTTATTAGGCAGAATTTGCCATTTTCAACAACACAGTCATCTGTTGCGAGAGAGAGAGAGAGGGGGGGGTAATACGTATTTTGCCTCCCTTACTGCCATGGTATAGGCCAGTGGTTCTCAACCTGTGGGTCGGGACCCCATTTGGGGTCGAACGACTATTTCATGGGGGTCGGCAAACAACGCAGTCCGCCATTCCCCCCCCCCCTTTTCCTTAGCTGTGCTACTCCCTTTTATTCTATTGGCTTTTGAAAGCCAATAGAATAGACTCGCTTGAATAGAGTCTAATTCTATTGGCTTTCAAAAGCCAATAGGAATTGAAAGATCAATCGCAAGAGAAGTATCTCTTGGTGTCGAAAAGATGGATAAATTTTATACAATATAAGTATGATATAAGAAAATATCATTTAGCTTTTGAATAATTTATATTTAAAGTTTAAGATATTATTTAGAAGTGTAGAATAGTTTTTTTTCCTTTTATTATTTTTTTTCTTTTCTTTTTTTTCTTCTTTTTCTCTTTCTGTTTTTAATACATAATGGAGTTAAAGTACTTAACAATTTGTTTATTGAATGTAATCATATTTGTTTGAGGTTTATTTGAGTTTAAAAGTTTTTTCTTTTAAGTTCTAGTTAACCCTGTATTCAGCTCTGGGAAGAATGAGGGAGGGTTTTGGGGTGGGTTGGGAGGGATTGAGAAAGGGGTTTTTATTGTAAAATTGTAAAAATTTATAATAATAATAATAAAAAAGCCAATAGGAATTGTCCAGGCTGTCTCTGCCCTGCTGAGCCCGCCAAAAGTCCCATTCTGCAAACGGTGCTGCACCAGTTGAGTAGTCCTCAACTTATGACCGGTTGAGGGTCGCGGCATTAAAAAGGTTGAGAACCACTGGTATAGGCCAAACTTGAATTCATAACCATGCTTGGACAAGTTTCCTTTCCATGTGCAAATAACTTCTATTGAATATCATATCTGCAGGGTCAATGTCAATCAGAACAGAGCTGGAAGGGACTTTGGAGGTCTTCTTGTCCAATCCCCTGCTCAAGCAGAAGATCCTATACCCTTCCAAATAGGTGCCTGTCCAGTCTTTTCTTAAAGAAAGCAGGATCATCTGATGGTTTCTGCTTTCACCTCAGGTATGAGTTACCTGATATCCAAGAATACAATAAAAGAGGGCTCTCCAAACTTGGCAACTTGGAATTCTGGGAGTTGAAGTCCACAAATCTTACAGTTGCCAAGTTGGAGACCCCTGCAATATAAGAGACAAGCAGCAATATACTGGCCACCATGTAAAAGAACTTCATACACCGGGAAGGCAAACATATGTCAAGGGTATATTTAATTCTAAAGAGTGGCACTCTTCATTATTTCTTCCCACTATTTACAGGGATCTGAGCAGAAATCTTTTGAGTATCTAATTATGTACCAGCAGTGCCCTGACAACTTTGATGGAATGATATAAAAGCAGTTGTGACAAACTCTGCAGAAGAAATGTAGCTAATTCTTGACAGGTCTCCCACCCACATCTTTCTGCTTAGTATGCAGCAATTATGCAGGAGCTGGCTTTGACCTTGACAATTTTGCCATCCCATTTTAAGAAGACCTGCCATGTACTCAGCATGTGAATCATTTACATTCCATTTTTTAAAATGTGCGCTGCAAAGAGTCATTGTTGATTGCAGGAGGGGGAGGGCCACGTATTTATTAAATACCTTTAATAAATGGAATTAATCAACTAAAGTTGAATTCAGAACACTATGGTTGTCAGGCCCAAACAAGCGAGAAAGACAGGTGGTATTACATCTGAGCAGTTTTCTTTATTGTTCCTCACCTATTACAGAAATCTTGCCAAATTAAAGCAACTATCGCATTTTCCCGAAAATAAGACCAGATCTTATATTAATTTTTGCTCCAAAAGATGCATTAGAGCTTATTTTCTGATTAGGTCTTATTTTGGGGAAAATACAATACTAAATGCATCTGTCTGGATGACGATCTTAACTGGGACTTATTTTTGCACTGGGGCTTATATTATGAGTATTCTGAAAAATCATGCTAGGTTAGGTCTTATTTTTGGGAAATTTGCATGACTAGAGATAGACTCTGAGAATGGGTAGGGAGGAGTTCTCTTTGCTCTCTTTCTCCCAATCAAACTATCTAAGCTTCACGACCCCTTTGGCTTCTAGAATGTAGCCCTTCCTTCCTGGGAATCCAGACCACATTCTACCACAGTGCTCATGTGTCATGAGATCCAGCATTCCCAATTTCTAGGGAACATTGGGAAATAAATGCAGTGCTATTGATTAAGAAGAGAGGATAATTTTCAATTATGTTGCTTCTAACTCTAATCCTATCACAATTTTCATGGTAAAGATGTTGCAAAAAGCCCAGATCTCAAGCAGGAGATTAGCCTTGAATCCTTGTGCAGCCACAAGAGATTTAGGATTCACTCCCCCAAGCTCCACGGAACCTTATCTATCAGTTCCCAAGAGAAGGCAAGTAATCTGGAAAGATTCCTGCATAACAGGCAAAAGGTAATAAAGTAGTTAGCTTGAACTCTACACGTGTGGCTCTGACAGTTTGTGCCTGACAAAAACAGATGCAATGTTTGCAGGACAGAAGGGTTCCAGGGACTGCATATGGCCTGTAACCTTTGATTACTCAACATTGGCTTAGTGTGATGTATGATTTGGTCATATATAGTTTATTTAAGAAACCATGCTTTAGTGTGGTATGAATCCAACTGATGTAAGGCCACCTCCTATGTCATTTATGACTGCTTGAGTCAACAGCAAATTTATGCTGAGGAATCCATTACATCTCAGATCAAGATCTGCATCTGTGATGCATATTTTTCATAATATTAAATGGATCTTATTTCAGTGCCACCAAAGAGCACACTGCAGGAGTACCCAGCAGCAAACATGCTGCCGTAACATCAACACTCAGAACTGACACCGCGTCTGTACTCAAGGAAAAAATATTGGCAGTTAACTCCAATAAATCAGGAATGTTCCCTAGTCAAAATACTGAAAATGTCAAAGAGGCAGGCTGCATAAAGCGTCTGGTGAAATGCCAAGTGACAGGAGACATCACAGTAAAGAGCCAGTAATATATTTAATATATTACTCTAGAGTTTGCTCGCCTGTCTGGAGTCACAAACAGCCATGCCATGGGAGGAAAAAGTTGTACCAAAATCTGCCTTGCAATTACTGTAGTTCTTGCCCCTTGCCTAGCCCTGGTGAAAAAAGCCCTATTTTATTAGATCACGGTGTCAAACTCGCAATGTCACATGACGCGTCGCAACATATTGTGACTTTTTTTCCATTGTCGGCAATGGGGTGGCGCGGTTTTGCCATGATGCATCTGGCCCGTGGGCCAGCAGTTTGACACCCCTGTATTAGATTAATCTCAGAGACCTTGAAAATTTCTTTCCCATTTCTTGTGGTGAGGCTTTTGAGCTTGCTTGAAGATCAATCTTTTTCTTGTACGTATCTTTCCAGTCTTGCTGGTTGCCACACATTGATTGTCTGAAAGCCACAGGGGAGCAGTTCCTCATAACGTCCTACCATGATACACTGAAAATAGGACACAGGTAGTCCTTGATTTACCACAGCTCATTTGGTGACTGCTCAAAGTTACAACAACACTGAAATAAGTGATTTATGACAGTTTTTCACAATTCTGACCGTTGTAGCATCACATGATCAAAATTGGGATGCTTAGCAACTGGTTCATATTTGTGATGGTTGCAGTTTCCTGGGATCATGTGATCATCTTTTGTGACCTTCAATGGACAAGCCAGATTCATTTAACAACCATGTTACTAACTTAACAACTGCAATGGTTTATTTAACAACTGTGGTAAGAAAGGTCGTAAAGTGAGGCCCAAACTCGCTTAACAAATGTCTCATAAATTTGGGGCTCCATTGTGGTCGTATGTCAAGGACTACCTGTATTCAGTCACCCACTCTGACCAGCAAGCAAGGAAGTGCCCTTTTTTCATTTTGACTGGGTCAAAAACAACACACATGCAGCACATAGGAGACAGAAGCAACTGCTGTGGAACAAGTTTAAAACCTCAAAGAAGATCACAATAAGAAGAAGGGAAGATAGGAAGAGCGGAAAGAAGATTTAATTACAGGATACAAAAAATGGGTTCAGAAAAAAAATCAAGATCACGTAAAGTGTTGACACCACTTTACAATGTCTTGGTAAGGCCACACTTGGAATACTGCATCCAGTTTTGGTCACCACAATGTAAAAAAGAGAAGAGCAACAAAGATAATCAGGGGGCTGGAGGCTAAAACATATAAGGAACGGTTGCTGGAATTCGGTATGTCTAGTTTAACGAAGAGAAGGATGAGGGGGGACATGATAGCAGTGTTCCAATATCTCAGGGGCTGCCCCAAAGAAGAGGGAGTCAAGCTATTCTCCAAAGCACCTGAAGAAGCAATGGATGGAAAATAATTAAGGAAAGAAGCAACCTAGAACTAAGGAGGAATTTCCTGATAGTGAGAACAATTAATCAGTGAACAACCTGCCTCCAGAAGTTGTGGGTACTTCAATACTGGAATTTTTTCAGAAGAGACTGGACAACCATTTGTCTGAAATGATATAGGGCAGGGGTCTTCAAACTTGGCCCTTTTATGACTTGTGGACTTCAACTCCCAGAATTCTTCAGCCAACTCCAATTCAGGGAATTGAAGTCCACAAGTCATAAAAGGGCCAAGTTTGAAGACACCTAGTCTACAACTTCCCTAAACTTGCTGAAATTAATCTTTTAAAATTTGCCATGCAAGTATGATTTTGTTTCCATTTCTCTTTCTCTTAGAATCTGGTCTAGGTGAGACTAATCAGTTAACTTTCTGCAACTTTCTGCAATATCAAACAAATAATCAGCAAAATCACTGAGGTTTTCCATCAGATGTCCAAGTAAGCAAAATTTCCCATTATTACTGCATCTCAAGTTAGGTATTTTGCTCCAAAAGAGCAAAAATCCTCTCTCTGGCTTGGTGGTTGATAGCTCATTCCCCTAGCAGGATTTTTATTATTTCTGTTTTGTATATTTGCCCAAGTGCTCTTGGCCAAATCTCTAGATCAGCCTCCCTTGACCTAGTCTAGTGTGTTGGACATCATTTCCCAGAATCCTTCAGCCAGCAAAATCCTCCAAAGTAACTGAGGGGAAAATAGGAACGGCTCTTTGCTGTGAAGCAAATGAGCGTTGGTGATATATCCGTTTTCATTTATTGACCAGGAAGGCAAGTTCTCATTGGCTAAATGTCTATGGAGATTCTCACCCAGCTCCTGGTTGCCCCAACGGTACTTTTTCAAGAGGCAACTGGACTTTCAATAATTTAATATTTTAAATCATTTAAAAATAGTAAACTTGCTTTATTTTAATCTTGAAATCAAATTACAGGGAGTCCTCAACTTATAAAGTAACAATGTTGTTGCTGTTAGTTGCGAAGTCATGTCCGACCCATCGCGACCACATGGACGTTCTTCCAGGCCTTCCTGTCCTCTACCATTTTCTGGAGTCCATTTAAGCTCAGGCCTACTGCTTCAGAGACTCTACCCAGCCACCTCATTCTCTGTCGTCCCCTTCTTCTCTTGCCCTCAATCTTTCCCAGCATTAGGTTCTTCTCCAGTGAGTCCTTCCTTCTCATTAGGTGGCCAAAGTACTTGAGTTTCAACTTCAGGATCTGGCCTTCTAAAGAGCAGTCAGGGTTGATCTCCTCTAGGACTGACCGGTTTGATCGCCTTGCAGTCCAGGGGACTCGCAGGAGTCTTCTCCAACACCATAGTTCAAAGGCCTCAATTCTTTGGCGCTCAGCCTTTCTTATGTAGTAGTAAGTAATCATAGCACTGAAAAAAGTGACTTAGGACCATTTTTCACATTTATGACTGTTGCAGCATCCCCATGGTCAGGTGATCAAAATTTGGATGCTTGGCAACTGGCGTGTATTTATGACGGTTGCAGTGTCCTGGGGTCATGTGATCCCCTTTTGTGACCTTCTGAGAAGCAAAGTTAATGCGGAAGCCAGATTCACTTAACAACCGTGTTACTAGCTTAACAACTGCAGTGATTCATTTAACAACTGTGGCAAGAAAGGTTGTAAAATGGAGCACAATTCACTTAACAACTTGCTTGCAATGAAAACTTTGGCCTCAGTTGTGATCATAAATCAAGGATTCCTTGTACTTATTAAACAGAAGAGTTAACCATCCAAAAATGATCAGAGCATAGGGAAAGCAAATGGCAAACAGAGAGGTACTAGCTCTCCCAAGAGAATATACAGTATGAATTTAACAGCAAACATCAGCAACGAGCAAGGATATCATATTTCTACATGGTGCCTTACCAGTCCTCTCTCCTCTCTCGAGAGCCATTAATCCTATTAATTGTATATAAAAAATCCCTTGTAGCAATTCTTCAAATGAGTAAACACAGAGAGATAAAAGTGTATTTGTACTTGTACAGCAAATTGGATTCGGTTTCCTTGCCGAACAATCCTGTTTCATTTCAGCAATTTTATTACCAGTTTTCCTGGAACAGATCACTTTATTCAACAGAAGAATGGGGGGGGGGGCGGGTGGAGGGGAGAAGTGAGAGGAGGACAGGAGCTCGTGATCCTCTTTTTGCAGACAATGCTTCCAAATTCTGTAGCAGTAACCAGCAATTTTATTTGTCAGGGGGTTTCTTTAGGCAATTTGGCTAATGGCTTGTGACAGGTTAAAAAAAAAAACCCAACTCGAATAGTTCATTTTAAACATGCCTTCAGAAATAGAGACATAGTTCTTGTTCAGATCCAGATTAAAAAAAAACAAAAACCAACCCACTTTAACAAAATAACTATTTCGGACAATAATTCTGCAATGCTTTTGCCAAACAGAGGTTTGCTTCAAATAATTCTTTGCATGTGTACAAGTATTCCCTGACTTACAACCCAAAATTTCTGTTGCTAAGTGAGACATTTGTTAGGTGCGTTTTGCCCCATTTTGTGATCTTTCTTGCCACAGTGGTTAAGAGAATCATTGTGGCTGTTAAGTTAGTACCCCGGTTGTTAAATGAATTTGGTTTCTCCATTGATTTTACCTGTCAGAAAGTCACAACAGGGGATCACATGATCCCGGGATACAGAAACCATCATAAATATAAACCAGTTGCCGAGCACCCAAATTTTGATCACGTGACCACGGGGATGCTGCAATGGTTGTAAGTGTGAAAAACGGTCACTTTTTTCAGTGCTGTTGTAACTTCGAGAGGGTCACTAAATAAACTGTTGTAAGTCAAGGACTACCTGTACGCAGTGGTGGGATTCAAATATGTGAACAACCGGTTCTCTGTGTGGATGCCACTTCTGGAAGTCCATTCTGGGCCTGGGCAACAAAAAATTAGCTACCGGTTCTGCTGAACTGGTGCAAACCGGTTGAATCCCACCACTGCCTGTACATTATGTTTCACTTCTCTACAGGGCTGCATATTTATGTCTCCTTATTTTTTTTTTAATTGAAAGTTTTTTAAATTTTACAAAAACAAATCCCCTCCCCATACCCCCCCACCCTCCCTTACCCTCCCCCACCTCCCCAAATCCTCCCCCAACCTTCCCAGAGCTGAGTACAGGCTTAGTTAAAATTTTTCGGAAAAAGAAAAAAAAAAAACTTATACTCTAAACATTTTCTAGTATCATACTTATATTATTATCCATCATTCTATATAAACTCCCTCCAAAACACAAACATTACTTTCTTTGAATATCTATGCCTACAATATAAAATCTAATGTCTCCCTCTTTCTTTATCCTAGAACAGAAAAATAAACATATAAACCTTCATTATACCATTAAAACTAAATACTCTGAATACTTAAACTAAATACTTAAACTTAGACTTCTTATCTAAGATTTTCATTCAATCTCCATAATCTTCTCTCCTATCAAAAGAAAAACTTAAAAAACTTCTCCTTATTATGAATAATGTCGGCAAAGTCTTCTTCAACTTAATGCCTACGGAGATTCTCAGTCTGAACTGAGCTGAAGAAGCTTCTTGAATGAGAAGCGAAACATCTTCAAAACAAAACAAGGAAGTCCAGTTGCCTCATGAAAAAGCATCTTTGGGGCTTCTTCAGCTTGGTTCTTTTCAGACATGTTAAGAGTTAAATCCCCAAATGTCCAGTCCCTAAAACCTGCAGAGTACCCAGTTGGGAAATGCTGAATTTGAAGGCTGTATCAGGAACATGCATTGACTGTATATTGTTCAAGCGTGGAAGAACTGGGGCCCGAATTTACTTTCTTGTGAGTCACTACAAACTTGTAATATCTGCTCCTTCCATGGTACATCCTTATCATCATCTTCTCTGACAGGGCAATCATACTGAACATGATTGAGAAGTATATATTTTAAGCCTGAGGTTTCCTTGTTTTTATATTCTGGAACAACCTATCTAGTTTGACCTTTAAAGAGTTCCTTAGAAGTTGGTAAGTTTTAGTCACGAGATACTTCAAGATACTTCTCCGCCCTCACTTTCTTGGCGATCGTATTTTAGGCAAGAATCTTTGCACTGTTTACCCTGGAGGACCACGGTCCAAATGAACTAAGCCACACAATTGTTGTTAGGTGTCTGGAATGGGATTTCCCACCCTGCTTCCCCCACTCCTGAGCCTTTGTTTTTGTTGTGGTAGATTTGCTTTTGTACATGAAGTGAAACGTTCAGGGAGAGTTCATAGAAATCCTGACATTCCTGTTGGTGTGTAAATGGCCTGCTTTGAGCAAACAGCCACCCAAGGCTCTTATGCCCTCCTTCAGGTGGGAGATCTCCATCACTAGTGCCACTCCATGCTTGGGGTTTTCAATCTATTCTTCAGGCATTTGAAAGCAGGTTGACTTTCATTCTTTTCTCGCTTAAAACGCCTCCTGCCCCCCTCCCCTCCTCTATCTACCTCCTCAAACAGATCCTACCAACTGATCTTCAAAAGAGAAGACCCAGCTTGGCCCTGTTTACTTAGAGCTTAAATGCATTCGACCCAGGGCTGATAGATTAAAGGAAGAAAAGCGGAACCAAATCAAAGCCACTAAACAGCACATAAAAGGCCGTGGCTGGCAACCGATCTGTTCGACTTCCAAGTCTTTGCACTTTTTGAATAAAGGTCAGTCTGGCATTGGAAACCAAATGTTAATGTTCTTATGGGGATTTAAGCTGCTTTAACAGCTGAATAAGTGACAGTAAGCTACCAAACTACGCCTCATCTTGTGAGGTTTGCCGGGATGAAGAACTTCGCCGGGCCTTCTACGACAGGGATGCTTAAAAAGGCAGTGGCCAAAAAAGAGGATCATTTACCAACTGTGTAAAGAACACTTCAGGGTAAATCTTTTCTCCCACTCCCCTCGTCTTCCTTTTTATTATTTCCATCTGTCGTGCCTGCTGCTAGATCTCCATGCTTTATAGCAAGCTATTTTGAAATTGGCTTTGCTTGATCTCTTTTCTTCCCCTGCACTAGGCATCATTTTGCAGTGCAACGTCTGTGTTTCTCTTACTCCAAAGAAGACGCCTGCGTCAGCGGCAGGCTCCTTCCCATCAAAGTGCAATTAAAATGCTTTTTTCAGAGATGCTTTCTATCAGACCAAACTAGGATGTCAAATTTAATTTAAAGGCAACCTTTTAATATAAGGGTTGCTCAGATGATGATAAATGGCAGGATTGCAGGGAACAATCGGAATATTTTAGCAGATATGTTTGGGAATAATTATCCTAAAAGTATTTCAGCACACTTCAGCTCCAGCTATTTAAGGCTCTTGAAGCAATTTCTACGTATCGTCTTTCTTGCCATCACCCCCTTGCTATCAAGGGAGTAGAGAAGCCAGCGAAATATAAAAAATATAGCAGTCTCGTTAATTTGGGAGGGAAAAAGCAGTCCCAGCTATGATTTGTTGTTTTCTTAATTATATAATGAGGTGGCATGGTGGCTCAATGATTAAGACACTGGCTTGTCGTTTGGAAAACTAACAACTCAGGTTCAGGAGCTAAGCTCCCCGTGATGGGGTGAGCTCTCTTCCTCGCCCTGGTTCCTGCCTACCTAGCAGTTTGACAGTACGCAAATGCGAGTAGATAAATAGGTACCACTTTGGTGGGAAGATAACAGCGCTCTGTGAAATCATGCTAGTCACATGACCATGGAAATGTCTTTGGACAGCACTGGCTCAATGGCTTGAAATGGAGATAAGTATCTCCCTCTATGGTCAGCAATGACTAGCGGAGTAAAATCCACAGGGACTCCTTTATTATTATTTTTTAATGGTACAATATAAATTTATTTAGTCCCATTATAGTGCCGTCATGGGGTGATTGTGCTCTTACCCAATTAAATAAGTCAAGGGTATCCCAAATGAGGGGTCGGCTAATAAACATAAAGATAGTGGCCATAATTGTGATATCAAAGCTCTGCCCCTTTTAATCAATATTCTCTTCAGTTTCTGCCCTGAACATATTGATGCAATTCAAGGAACAGTCTTAAAAACTGTACGAGAAAAGCGAAGTAGTGACAACACATAGGTGATTTCCCAGAATGGCAGTATGATGTACTACAAGTAGTCTTCGACTTACAAGCACTCATTTAGTGACTATTTGAAGTTACAACAGCACTGAAAAAAGTGACTAGTGACCGTTTTTCACAGAAGCGTTGCATGTTCCCCTTGGTTACATGATCAAAATTTGGGCACTTGGTAACTGGCATGTATTTATGATGGTTGCAGTGACCTGGGGTCATGTGATCACCATTTGCAATCTTCCCAGATGGCTTCCGACAAGCCAAGGCAATGGGGGATGGCATGTTTCACTCAACAGATATGGCGAAAAGGTCATAAAATGGACTGCAACTCAATTAAGAACTGTCTCGCTTAGCAACAGAAATTTTCGGCTCAATTGTGGTCGTAAGTCGAGGATTACCTGTAATATGTGCCTCATCTTTGTGTTGTGAATTCAACAGATATTTTATTCACCGATAGCAAGAATTGTGGGTTGGAGGAAATATCCATGGTTCCCCACAATCCAAATGGGTGGTATTGGGGATCCAGCCTTGGTAATACTGAAATCCATTGTACTAGAATGATCTTACTGTCCTTACCATATAGGTCAGGGGTCTTCAAACTTGGCAGAGGGTTGAACTAGAAGACCTCTAAGATCCCTTCCAACTCTGTTATTCTGTACTTCTGTTATCCTGCCTTTATCCTAAAGAGAACCAGGGAGGGTCCAGTCTGATGAGCTTTTTCAAATTGCATTCCTGCTCTGGACTCACTTTTCTCTTATCTGACCATTGCCTTGGCTGGGGCTCTTCCTCCTCTTCCTCAAGATTTTTTCTCATAGCCCATTACAATCACAGCCAAGTGGAGCTTCAAGGAGATTAATCTGTGTTAAGGTTTGCCACACATAATCTTGAAGAGAAGTTGTTAACTGCAAGAACACAGATGTTAGAAATAGGCAAGGTAAGGATCTGCAAAGAGAACATGAATTTAATGCCCACATCATTTTTTGTGGATTTGAGAATAGCTAGAGTCTATTTCAACTATCAGAAGGAAAAAGCTTCCCATTATAAAGAACCAAAGCAATAACAGAAGTTAACAATTCCATCCCCCCCCCCTTTTTTTTAAAAAAAAGCACGGTGTCAGTACTTGGGATATCATTTCAAAAAGTCAGGCAACAGCAATCCAGCAGAAGTAATCCATGGCTGGCATTTACAAACAGTAACTTGATCTTTTCTCTGGAGCCCTTGCTAAGTCAAGCAGATTTTCCTCCCAATTAATTTTTTTTTTCCAAAGGTGAATTTAGCACTAATGAAACTGAAAGACCAAATCACATTAAGCAGATACTGGAGAAAGGAGAGAGTGCATAAGAAGTCTTCTTCAATTTAGAGAGCACATGTGGTTTTTTTGTTTTTGTTTTTTTTTGAGCTGGAAAGATAAGCCAAGAAAAAGTATTTTCTATTTTTGAGTTTATGGAACTTGGACAGTCAAAGATAGACATTGAAAGAAACAAGAAAGAACATCTTTATTTAGAATAAAAATAACCTCTGTGTTTACATCTGTGTTTTACTGCCTTACAATTGAGAGGCATGATTTCTAGATTATTTCATGGAACACAAGCAATGGGAAGGTAGGATGCAAAATTCCATCAATCTAAATTTGTAATTCAATCCTCATAATGGTCTGCGGTTCTCCAAGATCTTAGATCTTTTCTATTGTCTGCTACTTTGATCTTTGAACTGGGTTGAGTTGTTAAATCCTATGCCTCGTATTTGCTCTGCTAATAGTTATGATCCCACTCCCTAAAATTAGCTAACCAACATCTGAAACCACCAACTCTTGCAAAGTTGCAGCAAAAATCACTGCAAGAAGTTCTGGCCCAGTGATTCCAGAGAAGTAGGAATCAGACCGATGTGATCTGGCCATTTTTGGAACTGAAAAACAGATGGGGGTGTATGTACCTTTATACCAGGGTAGGCAACCTTGGTTCTTTTATGACTCATGGACTTCAACTCCCAGAATTCCTGAGCCAGCATGGCTCAGCTTGGAAACCTCTCCCTTTCCCCTCAGCATGGCTGGCTCAGGAATTCTGGGAGCTGAAGTCCACGGGTCATAAAAGAGCCAAGGTTGCCTACCCCTGCTTTATACCCATGTGATACTCTTATCTGACTGTTGCCTTGTCCTGCAGCTCTTTCTCCTCTTCCTCAAGCCGATTACAGTTGTCAGAATAAAGTGGGAAATATTACTTGAAAACTAGTGCAGCTAAGGGTGACTGAAGCCCCTTTTGCTCATGCACTGGGGATATAATAGCAACAATGCCAGGAGACACAAAAGCAAAAAAAAAAAAAAAAAAAAAAAAAAAAAATGGTTTCCAGGGCATGCTGGTACCACGATATACATATATAGGTAGTCCTTGACTTATGACCACAACTGACCCCCAAATTTCCATTGTTAAGCAAGGCAGTTGTTAAGTGATTTTTGTCCCCTGTTATGACCTTTCTGGCATAGTTGTTAAGCGAATCGCTGCGTTTGTGAAGCAAATCTTGCAGTTGATAAGTGAATCTGGTTTCCCCATTGACTTTCCTTGTTCGAAGCCATCTAAGAAGGTTACAAATGGAGACCACGTGACCCAGGAATGTTTAAACCGTCATAAACACATGCCAGGTGCCAAGCGCCCAAATTTTGATCACATGCCCGTGAGGGGATGCTGCAATGGTGGTAGGTGTGAAAAATGGTCATAACTCACTTCTTCCCCCTCGTTTTTCTCGCCATGCACATGTATACATAACCCGAACTAGACCGTTGTTCCTCTGTGTCACATAATATATATGGGTATATGTATAATTCTGTATTTATTTATTCTTGTCATATTTACGTAGTGTACATTGGAGGTGGTGACCCTTTGAGAGCTGAATGCAACCAAATTTCATTTTAATGTTTGCCGATCAGCGTACATTCAAAGGGACGATAAAGTTATTATTCTATATTCTCTTCTACTATTTTCAGTGCCGTCGTAACGTCAAACAGCCACTAAACAAATGGTTGCAAGTCGTGGATTACCTGTATAGTGTTTTAAGAACCCAAAAGGAAATTATGGACAAATGCCCCCCCCAAAAGGAATAAACGTTTCTTTTGAGTAAGATACTGCTGCAATAATAATTAAAAACATCCTATATGTGCTGCTTTCAGTTTTCCTTCCCAAGTCCAATATTGTTGATTAAGCAGATAATAAAGCTTTTCAATTTAAAACCTTACGAGTCATAAAAAGGAGGGGCGGAGGGGGAGGGGAGAAAGCTGAAAAAAAAATGCAAGAGAAGCCAGTTCTAATTTATATTTAAAATATGAAGAGGGAGGGGGGGAGAGAGATTTTAATAAATTCTTGTCTAATAGGGTTGGGTAAGAGGTTTTAAATCCCGCCATTTGCCAAATTAAACTAATTGAAAGAACGTCGGAAAACCGCATCTGTAGGGCGATGTCTCTCCCTGTCTTTGACTTGAGAGTCAGGGAAACGGATCCCCCGTCTGCATTGATCCCTGAATAGTTACCCCTGTCAGGAAGCCATCTCCACCATTATCATTTTAATTTTACTGCCTTTCTTGGTCCCTAATCTAATTTGCAATGATGCTTAAGCATTTCGCAAGGCCGCAGCACTTTCTTCAGAATTTCAACAAGAGCATTAAATCCCCAATTTACATTAATGAAGTGTACATTTAATTAGGGGAGAGGGTAAATGGAGGGCTGTTCAAGAACAGTTTGCATGATAGGAGGTGGGGAGGAAACCTCCTCAGATATTTTTGCCAAGAGGATGCTCCAGCTCCCTTTTATCCTTCTTATTCCATCTTCTTTTGATACTCCAGACAGCAAGATGTTTCATCTCCAAAAATAGCAAAATGAACATGAAAATTAATTTATTCCTTTAAGGAACATATCTTCAGACGGGAACAAAATGGTTTTTTTGGGGGGAGGGGGGGCTTAAGGATTTCTTTTTTTAAAAAAGCAAAACAAAACCTCACCCTGCCATTAAGCAGAAGGCACTAGTTATTTAAGGCAGTGGGTTTTCAGTGAAACAGTAGGAAATAGGTCTTTATTTAACTTCTTATGATTATATTTTCCTTACCAAACAGTGGGAGAGGCATTGTAGGATTTTATTCTTCGAGCACTAAAATAACCTGGCCAGTTTGAAGTTCTGTGCACATAGTTGTGGCAGGAGAGAAAGTCATAATTTGTGGCTCTTCCTTAGAGAGCAAAAAAATGATTTGAGTCCTTAGGCAAACATGTCTGCATTTCTCTGTTCCTACAATTCCAAATGAACTTTGAAATCCTGCTTAAAATAACATCAGCGTTTAAGACGTCATGTACTGATTTAAACAACAACGAAAACAAAAAATCAAACAGCTAATTTGTGATCATTTTCTGAATTTGTGCACGAGGTTTATTTAACTTTTGAAATCTTTTCATTCTGCATGCCAAATGCAAACACAGTCCTTTTCTAATACACATATCACAAGTCCATTTCATGATTTGGGCTTATGGAATCATATGGCTATATGTTCATTTACATTCTGGATCTCAAGTTCTACCAGCAACACCAACTCCTACCATCCTTGTGATCAATGTCTCTGATCATTCATTCATTCATTCATTCATTCATTCATTCATTCATTCATTCGTTCATTCGTTCATCAGACAAAAATTACAAATTTGAACAAACCAAATGAAAAAAATAAAATGTGACAGGGCTGATAGGCACATTAGTGCACTTACGCATGCCCACTTAGGAACCACTTAAATATGAACCATTTTATATCAATACCTAAATCTGAACCCAAGCCAGTGGTGGGATTCAGCCAGTTCGCACCAGTTTGGCAGAACCGGTAGCTTATTTTTTGTTGGCCAGGCCCAGAATGGACTTCCGGAAGTGGCATCCACACAGAGAACCAGTTGTTCACATATTTGAATCCCGCCGGTGCCCCAGGCGTCACAATTCTAAACTATCCAAAGCAAGAATTTCAAACCTAGTAACATAAAAGGTATTCTATTATGGACAGAAGACTGCAAGACTTTTCTTGTAAAGTATTTCTGAACTAGTTTGATTGTATTCATGTCCGATAGGTGGTAAGGATTCCAAACAGTTGAACAATATTCTAGGATTGGCCTGATATGCAGTATGTTTCGTAAGTTCTAGTGAACAATACAGTATTGCCTTTTGTTCTTCCTACCAACTAAGGTGGATCCCCTGCCAGGTAAAGAGATATTATGTAATACAGAATCACAAAAATGTATTGCTTTATTCTGGTATAGGTCCTAATTCATCTCCACAATGTAGTCCAATGATACCAAAGAAGAGCATGTCTTGTTCTATAGAGATAGTTCTCAACTTACAACAGTTCATTTAGTGACCTTTCGAAGTTACAATAGCACCGGAAAAAGTGACTTTTGACTTATTTGTTCACACTTACGACTGTTTCAGCATCCCCGTGATCACGTGATTTACATTCGGATGCTTGACCACTGGCTCATATTTATGACGGTTGCCCTGTCCTGGGGTCATGGGATCCCCTTTTGCAACCTCCTGGCAAGTAAAGTCAATGGGGGAAGCCAGACTCACTTAAGTCTGACAGTCTCACAGACTCTCTGCTGCCCTTCCTGCTTCCTGCTTCCTGCAGAGATGCAGCAAAGGGAGGAGCCCTGCCCAATAAGCTTGTCAGCTCATCGGAACAGGGTGAGGCTACTCTCTTTTTTACACACACATACACAGAGAGAGAAAGAGAGAGAGAGAGAGAGAGAGAGAGAGAGAGAGAGAGAAGCTCTGTCTCTGTCTCTCTCTGCAAATGCCAGAAGAGGCTGGGAGCCGCAGGGTAAGGCTTAAAGAGCCGCATGTGGCTCCAGAGCCGCAGGTTGCTGACCTGTGGTATAGGGTTTCCTGCCTGAGCAGGGGGTGGGACTAGATGACCTCCAAGGTCCTAACTTTATTATTATTATTATTATTATTATTATTATTATTATTATTATTATTATTATTATTATTACAACTGGGTTACTAATTTAACAACCGCAGTGATTCACTTAACAAATGTGGAAAGAAAAGTCATAAAATGGGGCAAAACTCACTTAACAAATTTCTCACTTAGCCACAGAAAGTTTGGGCTCAATTCTGGGTGTAGGTCGAGGACTACCTGTACAAACATTGCTTCTGATTTTGCTTCAGATAATTTTGCATGACATAGCCAAGGACCCAGTGAAATAGTTTCTAAAATAATCGAGCGTAACCTGCAGTTTAACTTCATTTCCCCATCCCATTGTCTGAGCTGAGTCCCTTTGGTTGTCCTATAGATGCGCTAAAGGATCCCTCCCTAAGCCTTTCATGTAAATTGGGAGTGCTTTGAAGAAGCAATTTAAAAAACGAGAGTTCCTGTGAATGAGGGCTGATTCGTTATATTATACTTTAAGGTTTGTCTATCTAGCCTATTAAATAATACTAAGAACAAGAGCAGTAAATCTAGTGTTTCATTATCATGGTTTTCAGGAGGGCCCAAACTGAGGTGCTGTTATGAATAAGATGTTGAGGTTTACCGTTTACCCATGGATGAAATGCATCATACATTTCTTCACCAGAGACCGACTGAAATATTATCAGCCACTAATATTTACCATGTCTCTCGCGCATGGCTGTCTTGTCTTTTATAGACGTGTCCCTACATCAGAGTTTGGAGAGGGGAAGAGAAAAATAAATGGGTAGAAGTGATAATTTCATCCATGGGTTTTACAGATGCCTTTCACAGCCTGGATTTCTTCTGTATCCAAGCTTTTACTGTAGTCTTTCCTGATTGTTTTGTTCAGCATGTGAAATGTAGGTTAATAAGAAAAGCCTTTTAATGTAACAGATTAAATAATCTACGGTAATAGATGTCTTGCTTTAATGAGAAACAATAATGAAATAATCTAATATTTGTGGGCGCTCCATCTCTGGAGGTTTTTAAGAAGAGACTGGACAGTCACTTGTCTGAGATGGTATAGGTTCTCCTGCTTGAGCAGGGGGCTGGACTAGAAGACCTCCAAGGTCCCTTCCAGCTCTATTCTATTCTATTCTATTCTATTCTATTCTATTCTATTCTATTCTATTCTATTCTATTCTATTCTATTCTATTCTATTCTATTCTATTCTACTCTACTCTACTCTACTCTACTCTATTAATAGATTTTTATCCTAGCTATGTTAGATTTTAAGATATATCTCTACTTTTATAGTTGGAAAACAAAGTCCTATGTTACAATGTCTAGGGTCCATTGAATTGCATTCTTAAGGTAGATAGACATTTTCCAAGCTGAGATAGCTACAGGTAGTGCTTGACATACAACCATTCATTTAGTGACTGTTCAAAGTTACAATGGTACTGAAAAAAAGTGATTTATGACAGTTTTTTCACACTTACCACCGTTGCAGCATGCCCCATGGCCAAATGATCAAAATTCAAATCTTGGCAACTGGCAGTTATTGATGACGGTTGTACTGTCCTGGGGTCACGTGATCCCCTTTTGTGACCTTCTGACAAGCAAAATCAATGGGGAAGCCAGATTCACTTAACAACTGTGTTACTAATTTAACTATTGCAGTGATTCCCTTAAGAAAGAAAAGTTGTAAAATTGGGCAAAATTCACTTAACAACTGTCTTACTTACCAATAGAAATTTTGAGCTGTGTGGTCTTAATTTATCCTTAATTTGTAAGGATAGGAAATACCAACTTTAGCAATTTCACAAAGAGGCATGATACATACTGGGTAGGACTGAGTTGAGTAAAAGTATTGGAATGAAAATTTTCTCAGCTGCCTATCCCTGATCAAGGGGAAATTTGGATCACCCATTCGATTAATCTAACTAAATTGCTTCCCATTGCTCAGAGCAGGAGAGAATTTTTAAAAGGAAAATAAAAATAAAAGGCTAGCAAATGCAGGTCCTTCTTATTTCTGTTCTAGGAAGACTTTTGACCAGCGGGTCCTCTGAAATTGTTGAAGTCTCCCAGTGTTCACGTTTGTTGGCCAGTTTTTGGATTTGTTGAGTTTAAAGTTGCAGTGATGATCATAGGAGGACGGAATTGGAAGGGAGGTCATCCAGTCTAACCCCCTGCTTGAGTAGGAGAGTCTATATCAGTGGTTCTCAACCTGTGGGTCGGGACCCCATTTGGGGTCAAACAACCATTTCACGGGGGTCGCCAAACAACGCAGTCTGCCATTTTTTCCCCCTTTTCTTTAGCTGTGCTACTCTCTTTTATTCCATTGGCTTTTGAAAGCCAATAGAATAGACTATCTTGAATAGAGTCTAATTCTATTGGCTTTCAAAAGCCAATAGGAATTGTCCAGGCTGTCTCTGCCCTGCTGAGCCCACCAAAAGTCCCATTCTGCAAACGGTGCTGCACCAGTTGAGTAGTCCTCGACTTACGACTGGTTGAGTAGTCCTCGACTTACGACTGGTTGGGGGTCACGGCATTAAAAAGGTTGAGAACCACTGGTCTATATCTATACCATTTCAGACAAATGTCTATCCACTCTTCTTTTGAAAGCCTTCAGTGATCAAACAATCGCTCAAAAGGAGAGCAATTGAAATGTGAATATTAAAAGAAAAAGTTAAGTCTGTGGTCTTCAGGCAGAGGAGCTGAAGTGCTTTCCTACCACTTTTGTTGTCTCATTTGTGGGTAGTAAATTAGGTGTGGAGAGAGAGAAAGGCTTACAATTGATGCTTTTCTGATTACTGATGGCTACTTGTTGTATATAGAATGTATTACCTTTCCCAAGCTGGTACTTCCACATATATTTAAAACCATGTTTATTTATTCACTTATTTATTTATTATAACTTCTTATAATTATATAGGCATAATTCCTTCCTTTCTGTAGGAGATGGCCAGGTTGAGCCTGAGGGAGGGATCAAATGCGTCATTAGTCATGAGTCTCTTTGTGCCCACAAGAAACCTAAGTCCATCCCTCCTTGAATTCTGCTGACTCTTATCTACCACCGATTTGCTTTGACTGTTAGTAGTTAGTAGTTCAATGTGCAATAGCTACTGTCAGTAGCTTTAATGTACAATAGACCTATATTTTCATTTGAACTATCTGGACTCCTGATTTCCTACACTTGACCCTCCCTCCCTCCCTCCCTCCCTCCCCCCTCCCTCCCTCCCTCCCTCCCTCCCTCCCTCCCTCCCTCCCTTCCTTCCTTCCTTTCTTCCTTCCTTCCTTCCTTCCTCCTCTGTACAAATAAATTTCCCAATAAAACAGTATTGATTAAAGCAGCCATAAAACCTGATACCAGAGACTAAAAGCCGACAGCTATAGAAAATCTACAAATATCAGCAAAAGTACAAAGACATTAAATGTTCTCTGTTATTGGGAAATGATCTAGCATAATTTAATTTAAGCGAACAAATTCTGGACGTGCTCAAAAAAAAAAAAACCCATGAAGTTTCATATTTAAGGTGGATTTCGCCAGAGGAAGATCCAACCTGCAAATAAGGAAGAATTTCTTGATAGTGAAACGATTCTTCAGTGGAAAAAGTGCCTCTCAGAGTTGTGGGTGCTCCATCACAAGAGGTTTTCAAGGAAAGATTGGACAACCATTTGTCCAGGATGATATAAGGACTCCTATCCTGGGCAGGGGTTGGACTAGAAGACCTTGAAGGTCCCTTCCAGCCCTGTAACTCTATGATCCTTTTTACTTTCACTTTTTAGACTTAAACAAATCCACCGCCAAATTGTAGCCTTCAATTTTAGTGTCTTAACGAAACAGTTCTTTGCCCCGTGGTATTTTGTGAATTATGGACTGAAGGAGTTGTATATTGCAGAGGCAAACATTTCATGCTGACATCCCCACTGCTGTCCTACCTATAGCAGCAACTCTTCTCTGTGAACAAGGCC
This sequence comes from Crotalus tigris, assembly GCF_016545835.1. Classification (NCBI taxonomy): domain Eukaryota; kingdom Metazoa; phylum Chordata; class Lepidosauria; order Squamata; family Viperidae; genus Crotalus; species Crotalus tigris. The sequence continues at coordinate 841,903 of NW_024096965.1, forward strand.
TGACAGAACAGGTGTCCTCCAATGAGGTCAAATGTCAACAAGGCACTGGCATGTACCTCAAAAGAGGCTGGACTTCAGTTTCATGGTTTCAAACACCATCTTGACCCAGTAGAACCCACTAGAACCTGCCTGAATATGCATTTCACTGAGCAAACCTATTAAACGCTTACTTTACCTATATAAAAAATGACCTTAATATATTTGTAATTTTAATTCCCTCTGTTTGCTTCATTGCTGACACCTAAGCATGGTTTTTTTTTTTTTTTTTAAAAAAACCAACAACTCTAAATTCATTTCCTCCTCATTTAGTCTTTGGTGCCCTATCCTTCCCACTGGATTAGAGCCTCTCACTGCATTATTATTATTTTTATTATTTTGCCCCGCAGATTGTGATCCTAATTGCCATGCCTGCCTGAAAGACTCAGGTGTATGAATGAGTTTGTTTGCCAGAGTTATCCTCTAGCGATTGCTTCTGGGAGAAATATTCATAAGGCTTATTGAATCTGTACCTGAGGGAAATGAACGCTTCGCCAGCCCAGGCTAAGTGACAATTTCTTCCCTCAATGAGCTAAAGGAGGCAGGTTACTCTTAATTATTTAGGACTCAACCTGTGGCATACCTCTCCAGTTATGATCGGTATGCTGCTATTTCCCCTAGCCTAATGCAGTCACATTGGACTGTGAACTTAGAAGAAGGGTATTATTATTATTTTTTGAATGCATAAGATACAAAACCCAGCTATTAAAATCCCAACGATTAAAATCATTCTTGCACTAGGCGGAAGGAGAAGGAAACAGAGGTAAACGGATAAAGAGGAAAATAAATGAAAAATATCCATCACAATGATACCAGTGATGAAAGGGGCTGCCAGGCCCAATGATTAATAAATTGCAGGCCTCCTTCTTTAAAAACTGGTTCCTAAATATACATTTCTTCTTAATGGAATTCCGAAGGCACCATTTATGCTTATTGATTATGCTTATGTTAATAAGAACAGTTTAGGAAAAGGACCAATCATACAATCTGCCAATTTTCTTATATCTGTGTGTAGGTTTAATTTCATAGTGCCTCAGCTCCATAGTATAAGAGAATAACAGAGCTGGAAGGGATCTTAGAGGTCTTCTAGTCGAACCCTATACCATTTCGGACAAATGCTCTCCAATCTCTTCTTAAAAAACCTCCAGTGCTGGACCATTCACAACTTCTGGAGGAAGGTTGTCTCCTTAGAGCTAGATTGATTCTCTCTGTGATCAGCTTCCATCCATTGCTTTTTGTCCTGCCTTCAGGTGCTTTGGAGAATAGCTTGACTCCCTCTTTTTTGTGGCAGCCCCTGAGATATTGAAACAATGCAATCATGTCATCCCTCATCCTTCTCTTCATTAGACTAGACCAGGGGTAGGCAACCTTGGCTCTTTTACGACTCGTGGACTTCAACTCCCAGAATTCCTGAGCCAGCCATGCTGAGGGGAAAGGGAGAGGGTTCCAAGCTGAGCCATGCTGGCTCAGGATTTCTAGGAGTTGAAGTCCACAAGTCATAAAAGAGCCAAGGTTGCCTACCCCTGGACTAGACATACCCAATTCCAGCAACCGTTCTTCAAATGTTTTAGCCTCCAGTTCCCTAATCATCTTTGTTGCTCTTCTCTGCATTTTTTCCTAGAGTCTCAACATCTTTTTTATATTGTGGCAACCAAAACTGGATGCCTGTACTTTTCAATGTTTTCACAGATTGTACCACTTTTAGGATATGGCAATATTCGAGTACCACCAGTCGCCTAGCAAGGTGTCAAAAACTTGATGACCAAAACAAAGAGAGAAAAAAAGTGATAAAGTACAGATAGTCCTCGACTTACAACAGTTTGCTTAGTGACTGTTCGAAATTACAACGGCACTGAAAAAAAGTGACTTATGACCATTTTTCACACTTATGACCATTGCAGCATGGCCCCAGGGTCACGTGATTTACATTTGGATGCTTGGCAACTGGTTCATATTTATGATGGTTGCAGTGTCCCAGGGTCATGTGATCCCCTTTTGCAACCTTCCAGCAAGCAAAGTCAATGGGGAACCATTCACAAACACAGATTCACTTACTTTGTATTACCCTAGAACAGTGGTTCTCAACCTTTTTAATGCCGCGACCCCCAACCGGTCGTAAGTCGAGGACTACTCAACCGGTCGTAAGTTGAGGACTACTCAACTGGTGCAGCACCGTTTGCAGAAAGGGACTTTTGACGGGCTCAGCAGGGCAGAGACAGCCTGGACAATTCCTATTGGCTTTTGAAAGCCAATAGAATTAGACTCTATTCAAGAGAGTCTATTCTATTGGCTTTCAAAAGCCAATAGAATAAAAGGGAGTATCACAGCTAAAGAAAAGGGGGAAAAATGGCGGACTGCGTTGTTTGGCGACCCCTGTGAAATGGTCGTTCGACCCCAAATGGGGTCCCGACCCACAGGTTGAGAACCACTGCCCTAGAACCAATAATTACTTGTTCATGAATGGCTCTGTTTGTGGCTATTTTAAATAAATACCAATAATAGCCTTTGTGGTAGACTTACATTCTTGATTTTTCTTTCATCCATTTCACTCACTTTTTTTATTCATCAAACAATAACTTAATTTTTATTTCAAATAAATTCTTTGATCTTTTTACTGTATATGCTTTGATCTTTTTTTATCCATTGCTTTTTATATACCATTTTGTAATAGAACAGAACAGAACAGAACAGAACAGAACAGAACAGAACAGAATAGAATAGAATAGAATAGAATAGAATAGAATAGAATAGATCTGGAAGGGACCTTGGAGGCCTTCTAGTCCAGCCCCCTGCTCAAGCAGGAGAACCTATACCATTTCAGACAAGTGATTGTCCAGTCTCTTCTTAAAAACCTCCAGTGATGGAGCACCCACGATTTCTGAAGGCAAGCTATTCCACTGATTAATTGTCCTCACTGTTAGGAAGTTTCTCCTTAATTCCAAGCTGCTACTCTCTTTGCTTAGTTACCAACCGTTGTTTCTTGTCCTGCCCTCTGGTGCTTTGGAGAATAGCTTGATGCCATCTTTTTTGTGGCAGCCCCTCAGATATTGGAATACTGCTATCATGTCACCCCTGTTTCTTCTTTTCTCTTATTATGTTTACATTATGTGACAATCTACTACCTCAATCTACTACCTCAATACCACATATTATTGGACTAGTAAAAAAAAAAATCTGCCCTAAAACGGGAAGAGACATATATAAGGGGATATCTTGGCTAGATGAAGAATGAAGGCTCATCAAATGAAATGAGGAAGGATTCACAATATACAGGGACCAGCTACAACCATGGGAGGTCAAAGGCAATTTCCTTAGCATGTCCTCTTCCTCCTTCTTTGAAAAAAAAAACCTTAATGAATGATAACTCATTAATGCATTTAAAAAACAACAACTATAATATATTGTAGCACTTTGTATGCGCTTTGCAGCAGCATATTAAAAAAAACAGCCAATAAACAAGCATATATTGTGTTGCATATCTCATATCATGTGCCCTTTTCTTCTTGTAAAAGGATGTATAGGTGAAGAAGGGGTAAAAGATTCTCCACATGAAAAGATAATAATAATAATAATAATAATAATAATAATAATAATAATAATAATAATAATAATAATAATAATCCCCCAGTGAGACACTACCTTGACGTGGTTGTGGGGCTTGTGTACTCTGAGGACGATGAGAGCTATGCCAGAGGTTCAACCATACTGGACAGGTCTCATCAGAGGAGTCAGACAAAGAGTGTCTCTCCCATAAAAAATATGGTGAGACGTAAATTGCAGAATGCCATACCGGCTCGGACGTTGCCCGGGTTAACAAGGTCTGCGCTAGATATCGGAGTTCCTGGATATCTGGTGAAAAATGGGTTACAGGACTCAGGACTGTTGGATGAGCAACCAGGGCCAGCAGCTGCAGAACTACTGGAAGAAAAGGTGTTTACCCGTCGCAGATACACAGTGATGGAAAACAAAGAAATAATGATCTGTTACTACAGATCAAGTCAAACAAGAAGAGGATATCTAAAACGAATGCACCAATTCTGGAAAGAACAACATCCAGAATCAGAAATAACAGAACAGAGACTAGCAGATCAACGCCGATTTATAACACGAAATAAAGTATTCACAGAAACAGAATTGGATGAACTGCAAAGGTTTACCCAGGGCAAAGAAATCAAAGCCTTACCAGAAGTAGTTCAGAATGTAGAGGCAAACCAGGGGGAGTTGGCAATGAAGGAATCCAGCAGAGATATACAACTGTTCTCATTTGGAAACCAGGCACCTCTTCCTCAGGAAGAACAAAAACCTCTAACTAAAGAAATAAAAGAATTGAAACAAAGAATAACTGAGCATCTAGAACAGCACAAAAACAACAGAATAAGGCTACCTGCAGTGAAGCTTGTTCCAAAGAAACAGCTAGCACAAGCATTAAAAGATGCAAATATTGCAATATCAAGTATAAGCACCAATTCATTGCAAGAAACAAACCAACTAATGTACAGCACAGCTGCAGTTATAACAGAATACCTGGGATGCAAAATCAACAAAGAAGAAAAACAAACAAACAGTGCACCAGAAAAAGGGAAGGTTAGACTAGAAAATAAGATCAGCAAGTTAAGATCACATGCAAGCAAGCTAGAACAGATGAAAGAAAAGAAGCTGAAGAACAAGAAGACCAAAGAATACCTAATCAAGAAATACCACTTAGAAACAAGGAAGATCAAGGAAGCAATGGAAATAATAAAGCAACAAATAACAGCTATAGCCAGGAAAATCAGTAGATATGAAGCTCGAATTGCAAACTATAGGCAGAACCTCCAATTTCAATCCAATCAGAAACGTTTCTACCAATCCATCAATGGAGAAACTGCAAGGAATCAGCCAGTACCTGACAAGGAAGAAACAGTGCAGTACTGGAAGCAGATATGGGATAACCCAAAGAAATACAACAAGGATGCGGCTTGGTTAAAAGAGGTGGAGGCAAATAAAACAGAAGTTGAAATGAAAGAACTAGTAATAACAACAAAAATGGTAGAAAAAAGAGCAAAGAAAATCAAAAATTGGTCAGCACCAGGTGAAGATGAACTGCATGGGTTTTGGTTGAAACATCTAACTGTTATACACCCACTCATTGCCAAGCAGTTCAACAATATACTACAAGGAGAAGAAATTGAAAAATGGCTAACAACTGGGAAAACCTACCTAATAATGAAAAATCCAGCAAAAGGGGCAACACCAGGTAACTACAGGCCAATTACCTGCTTACCAACAACTTTCAAATTACTAACTGGTGTAGTAGCTGATGCCGTGCAACAGCATCTAGTTGAAAACAATCTCTTTCCACCTGAGCAGAAAGGAAACCGCCCAATAGCAGAGGAACAAAAGATCAACTCCTAATAGACAAAATGATCTTGGAAAACTGCAAGAGAAGGAAGACCAACCTGAATGTGGCATGGATTGACTACAAAAAGGCATTTGACTCTCTGCCACATGATGGATAATAAAGTGCCTAGAAATAACAGGAGTCAGTAGAAACATCAGAAAATTTGTGCAAAGATCGATGGCACAATGGAAGACACAGTTGCAGATCAATGGTGAGAGGCTGGGAGAGGTTAATATCAAGAGAGGAATATTTCAAGGAGATTCATTATCACCATTACTATTTGTTATTGCACTGTTTCCTCTGTCAACAATACTGAATAACTCAGGACATGGCTATCAAACATCAAAAACATCTGCCAGACTATCCCACCTCCTTTATATGGATGATCTGAAGCTGTATGGAAAAACATCATCTGAAATAGAATCGCTGCTCAACACTGTCCGTATATATAGCCAAGATATTGTAATGGAGTTTGGCTTGGACAAATGTGCCACACTTACTATCAAACAAGGAAAAATAATGAAAACTGAAGGAATCAAGATGCCCCACGAAAATAACATTAAGAGTCTGGATGAGGAAGAGTACTACAAATACTTGGGTATCCTTCAAGCTGACAACATCAAGCACACTGAAGTCAAGAAAAAGATTAGAGGTGAATACATCAAGAGAGTGAAGAAGATCTTAAAATCCAAACTCAATGGAGGAAATACCATAAAGGCAATCAACACCTGGGCAATCCCAGTCATTAGGTACACAGCTGGAATAGTGGACTGGACTCAAGCAGAACTAAAAGCAATGGATAGGCAGACCAGAAAAATAATGACAATGAATCATGCCCTTCATCCACGCAGTGACATTGATAGACTTTATCTACCAAGGCAAATAGGTGGGCGTGGAATGCTACAAGTACATCAGATGGTTGAAGAAGAAAAAATGGCTTTGGAAGAATATCTGAAGAACAATGATGAAGATGCACTGAAATTAGTATATCAGGAAGGCTTACTAACTACTGGAGAGACCAAACTGGCCTACAAGAAAGACCAAATGAAGAACAGAATAGAGGCATGGGAAGACAAAGCACTACATGGCCAATACATGAAAAAAATAGCTGGGAAAGCAGATAATAATAAAACCTGGCAATGGCTAAGAGCAGGAAAATTGAAGAAAGAGACCGAGGGACTAATTCTGGCTGCACAAGACCAAGCCTTAAGGACAAATGCATACAAAGTCAAAATTGAGAAGACAGCAACAGACAGTAAGTGCCGCCTATGCAAAGAAGCTGAAGAAACAGTGGACCACTTGGTAAGCTGTTGCAAGAAGATTGCACAAACTGATTACAAGCAGCGGTATGACAAAGTAGCAACAATGGTGCATTGAAGATCTGCAAAAAATATCATTTGCCTGTAAGCAAAAACTGGTGGGATCCTAAAATAGAGAAAGTCATAGAAAATTGATAAAATTAAAACTGCTCTGGGACTTCAGATCAAACAGACAAGCACTGCAACAATAAACACCCCAGACTTAACAATTGTCGATAAGAAAGTCTGTGGATAGTGGACGTGGCAGTGCCTGGAGATAGCAGAATAGTAAGAGAAAAGAACTGGAGAAGATAACAAAATACAAAGACTACAAACCGAAATAGAAAGACTGTGGCAAAAGCAAGCAAGGGTAGTACCAATAGTAATAGGCTCCTTGGGTGCAATCCCAAAACAACTGGAGCACCACTTGAACACCATTGGCATTGACAAATTCGCTATTAGTCAATTGCAAAAGGCAGCCGTATTAGGAACTGCTTCCATCCTGCGACGATATCTGTAATACCATCAAACATCCACATCTGCCTATCCCAGGTCCTGTGTAAGGACTCGATAGGTAGACCAAATGCCAAATCCAGTCTGAACATCTGGCTGACTGTGCGATGATCGATAATAATAATAATAATAATAATAACACCCCAGACTTAACAATTGTCGATAAGAAAGACAAAAAAGTCTGGATAGTGGAAGTGGCAGTGACTGGAGATAGCAGAATAGAAGAGAAAGAACTGGAGAAGATAACAAAATACAAAGACCTACAAATAGAAATAGAAAGACTGTGGCAAAAGCAAGCAAGGGTAGTACAAATAGTCATAGGCTCCTTGGGTGCAATCCCAAAACAACTGGAGCACCACTTGAACACCATTGCCATTGACAAATTCGCTATTAGTAAATTGCAAAAGGCGGCCTTATTAGGAACTGCTTCCATCCTGCGACGATACCTGTAATACCATCAAACATCCACATCTGCCTATCCCAGGTCCTGGGTAAGGACTCGATAGTAGACAAAATGCCAAATCCAGTCTGAACATCTGGCTGACTGTGCGATGATCCATAATAATAATA